>NC_035441.2:53998316-54120889 GCF_002127325.2 Helianthus annuus | reverse complement strand
GCAACAATCTCAACAAAATCAGGTACTCAGAGAGGGTGTTATCAGTGTGGGGCCGAGGGGCACTTTCAAGCGAGACTGCCCTCAGCTGAAGCAGAACACAGGGGTAGTAAGGGGAACAACAATACGGGAACAATGCGGTAATGTCGCGCGTGGGCGCGGGTTTGTGTTAGGAGCGGTGAAGCGCGGAAACGACGCAACGTGGTTACTGGTACGTTTTCAGTGAACGGTGGTTATTGCTTCTATTTTATTTGATTCTGGTGCCGACTGGAGTTACGTGTCTTTGGGGTTCAGTTCTCAATTAGGGTTAAGTCCTACACTTCTCGTAATGAACACCATAGTAGAAATCGCAAATGGTAAAACAATCGAAGCTACACATGTTCTACTTGGGTGTAAAATCGATCTTCTGGGTCAAGTATTCGACATTGACTTAATACCTATTTATCTTGGAAGCTTCGACGTGATCGTTGGAATGGACTGGTTGTCTAAAGTATCAAAGATCGTACAGTGTTCCCCTCCCTGGTGGGGAATTTTTATCAGTTCAGGGTCATCGCAGTGGGACCCCGGTTAGCATTGTTTCAGCATATGAAGGCTCAGAAGTATCTTCGTAAGGGTTATCCTGCAGTTTTGCTCTTGTCACTGATTCCCAGTCAGATGAAAGGAAGATTGAAGGATCTTCCAGTTGTTCGTGAATATCCTGACGTATTTTCCTGAGGAACTCCCTGGTCTACCTCCACATCGTCAGGTGGAATTCCAGATAGACCTCGCCCCAGCGCCAGCCCCGGTTGCTCGTGCGCGCATACCGTCTTGCGCCAGGGAGTTTGCAGGAATTGTCAAACCAACTCCAAGAGCTATTGGATAGGGGTTTCATCCGACTAGCTCTTCCCCTTGGGGAGCCCCAGTTCTATTTGTAAAGAAGAAGGATGGATCTTTCCGGATGTGTGTAGATTATCGCGAGCTCAACAGGTGACGATTAAAAATTAAAAACCGTTATCCTTTGCCTCGTATTGACGACCTGTTTGACCAGCTGCAGGGTCAAGTTTCTATTCGAAAATCGACTTAAGGTCGGGATATCATCAGGTGCGAGTTAGAGAAGAAGATGTTCCCAAAACAGCGTTTCGGACGCGATATGGTCACTACGAATTCTTGGTTATGCCATTCGGGTTAACCAACGCACCAGCGGTCTTCATGGATCTCATGAACCGCGTGTGCAAGCCATACCTTGATGACTTCGTTATCGTTTTTATCGACGACATTCTAATTTTTTCCAAGAGCAAGGAAGATCATGAGCGGCATCTGCGCCTTATCTTAGAACTCCTGAGGAGGGAGCAACTGTACGCAAAATTTTCGAAGTGTGATTTTTGGATACGGGAGGTGCATTTTCTGGGGCATATAGTTAATGAGTTGGGCATACATGTGGATCCTGCCAAGATCGACGCCATTAGAAATTGGGCGGCACCAAAGAATCCTTCGGAGGTGCGGCAATTTCTCGGTCTAGCAGGGTACTATCGTCGCTTTATTCAGAATTTCTCGAAGATTGCCCAGCCACTCACCTCATTAACACAGAAGAAGGTAGTTTACTCATGGGGAACGAAACAGGAGGATGCATTCCAACTTTTGAAACAAAAATTATGCAGCGCGCCGATTCTATCTCTACCAGATGGTACCGAGGATTTTGTGGTTTATTGCGATGCTTCAATTCAGGGACTCGGTTGCGTGTTGATGCAACGCGAGAAGGTGATAGCTTATGCTTCTCGTCAGTTGAAAGTACACGAGAAAAACTATACGACACACGACTTGGAGTTGGGAGCAGTGGTCTTTGCACTGAAGATATGGAGGCATTATCTATACGGCACGAAATGCACCATCTATACGGATCACAAAAGCCTTCAGCATATCTTCGACCAGAAAGAATTGAATATGCGTCAGCGTCGCTGGGTAGAGTTATTCAATGATTATGAATGTGCTATCAAGTATCACCCGGGTAAACAATGATTATGAATGTGCTATCAAGTATCACCCGGGTAAAGCTAACGTGGTAGCAGATGCTCTTAGCCGCAAGGAACCGAAACCGAAGCGTATTCGTGCCCTACAGCTTACTATTCACTCTGATCTACCTGCTCGGATCCGTTCAGCTCAGATTGAGGCATTAAAGGAAGAAAATATCGAGGCTGAAGGATTACGAGGTCTACACAAGAAGAAGTTCGAGCAACGGTCTGACGGTATTTACTACTTCACGGAACGAATATGGGTTCCTTTATTTGGTGATCTTCGAGAGCTTGTGATGGACGAAGCACACAAGTCACGATATTCTATTCACCCAGGGTCCGATAAGATGTATCAGGACCTCAAGGTTTTGTATTGGTGGCCGAATATGAAAGCTCTCATCGCAACATACGTGAGTAAGTGCTTGACTTGCGCTAGGGTCAAAGCAGAGTACCAGAAACCTTCGGGTATACTCCAGCAGCCGGAGATACCCATGTGGAAATGGGAACAGATCGCTATGGATTTTGTTACGGGGTTACCGAGAACGCAGGCTGGGAACGATACTATATGGGTGATTGTCGACCGTCTCACCAAGTCAGCACACTTCTTAGCGATCAAGGAGACAGATAAGTATTCGCAACTCGCAGCGGTGTACCTTAAAGAGGTTGTTTCTAGGCACGGAGTGCCGACTTCTATTATTTCTGATCGAGATCCTCGTTTTACTTCGGAGTTATGGCAGGCTATGCATAAGTCGTTCGGCTCACGTCTCGATATGAGTACAGCCTATCACCCACAAACGGATGGTCAGAGTGAACGCACCATTCAGACGCTCGAAGACATGTTGCGGGCATGCGTTATTGATTTTGGGAAAGGATGGGAGAAGCACTTGCCGTTGGTAGAGTTTTCCTACAATAACAGCTACCACACCAGTATCAAGGCGGCACCATTTGAGGCACTGTACGGGAGGAAGTGTCGTTCACCTCTTTGCTGGGCTGAGGTAGGTGATAGTCAGATCACGGGTCCTGAGATAGTACTCGAAACTTCAGATAAGATCGTGAAAATCAGAGAACGTATGGCAGCTGCTCGTGATCGTCAGAAAGCCTATGCAGACAAGCGTGCCAAAGAGGTAGTGTTTGAAGTGAATGACCGAGTCATGTTGAAAGTCTCACCGTGGAAAGGGGTTGTGCGCTTTGGGAAACGTGGCAAGCTGAATCCACGATATGTTGGGCCGTTTAAGGTTCTGGAGCGTATCGGTAAGGTGGCTTATAGATTGGAGTTACCTACTGAACTGGGTAATGTTCATGATGTATTCCATGTGTCGCAGTTGAAGAAATGTTATGCTGACGACCCATTAACGGTACCTCTTCAAGAGTTAAAGATCGACGACAAGCTGCAGTTTGTAGAAGAACCCATCGAGATCATGGATCGTGAGGTCAAAGTGCGTAAACACAGTCGTATTCCTATTGTGAGGGTTCGTTGGAACTCAAGACGTGGACCGGAGTTCACGTGGGAGCGCGAGGATCAGATGAAACTAAAGTACCCTCACCTCTTTCCCAAAGACAAAGCAGAGTCAAGCAAAACTGGTGAATCTCGGGGCGAGATTCCTCTTCAAGTTGGGGATGATGTAACGCTCGAGCAAAATCCGCAACAACCTTGACTCCTCACTTCATCTTTCTATGCATACTTGTCAAAATTTCGGGACGAAATTTTCTTCAAGTTGGGGATGATGTGACACTCCGAACTTTCGAGGTGATTCTCATTTAACTTCGTGGCACTTAACTCGTATCACTATTGTTCACATTTCACTGCATGATGTCAATACGTATATACTTGTTAACCATCAAACCTCTTAGAATTATATGGCATCATTAAGACTAGTCAATTGTGAAATTATCATATTAAATGAGATGTAAACACTAAAAGCCTACATTATCTAAATAATCAAGTTGGAGACTACACTATTTTAAATAGACAAGTTGGTAAATCAGGTACACTTATCGACCACATACTTGGCCCAGGTGGTTTGTGATGGCATACATTCGGCCCAAATAGAACCCACAAGAAGCCCACTCCTAGGTGATTGGTAGCCTGATGTACGTACACATATATGACCTATGTAACCTACTTTAGTATGCGATCACATAAGAAAAACCCTAGTATTCATCTAGTCTCCTTCCTTCACGGACGACAGCGGCTATCCTTCTTCACCCGAGACACGAGACACCTTGAACTCTTGCGTTAGGCACCCTATAATCTGGTTAGTACAATTGATCATTCCATTAATTGTTTGATGCGATCATGACTCGTTATGTGAACTAGTTTAGTGTTGGTGATACATTAACAAGGTGTATCAGTGGCCGATGTTAATGTATATATATGTGTCGTATTAACCGAGTCGCGCGAATTGTTCTGTACCGTAGGTGCCGGACTCGCGGGACAAGTTGAGGCCTGATTATACATGTAAAATTGTCCGTTGATGCGATGATAATATACCAGATCGTTTAACGGATTGTTATGTGTACTTAGAGTAGGATACTTGCTTTGAATTGCATGACACGCTGTGCGATATAACATGCATATGGTACGATTCGTAGTCATTGACACCAGTTACATTATGTGATAATTGGATACCAGGACTGCATTGCATGTGTGATAGCTGGGTAAATTGATTAGACAAGAACATGTTATAGCATATGAAGGCATCATGAGTGATATACCAGTATTTCATTACAAAAGAAATTACAAAAGAAAACTTGGTCCAATGATGTAGGATAGCAATAATTATGGTCCAATGGTGGCATGGAAACCATACTAATGGTCGGCCATGGTGAAATGTAGATAGACATGTGCATGTATTAGTCTTGTTAATAACTATAATGGTAGGAACTATTATAAATAAATGGTGATTTGATTTAATGAACCATGTGCACTGCTGAATATGTGTCAGAATTAACAAATGCTTTGATTGAGATGTGTTGTGGGTGGCATGTAAGTTGATATCAAATGTGTTGACTTTTGAGGAAAGTTCTATTACTAAGTGCATGATTAGGGGGTTGGCATATAAAGATGACATCCGATTACATGATACTCTGTGATATATTTTTGGGGCCGATTACATGATACACTGTGATGTTTTCTTTTGGGGGCCGATTACATGTAACAACTGCCCAGGGAATTCGTGTTTGTGCATGGCTGCATAGTAGTTACTGTACAAACTTCATAGCATGTTAAATTAGGCTGAGACACTTTTGTGGATACTGTTGTTGATTGGGATGTTTAAGTGGGCTGCGTACAAATTAAAGGGGGCGGGTTAGGTGTTGTGGCTAGGTTTGATGTGGGATTAAAACCTGGGTCGCACACCCAAGACTGAGCCACAAACATGATTAGAGTTATGTTTGTTAGTGGACTACACACACACTGTTACTATAAACTGGATCGCATACAACCTAAGCAATACATTGGGCCGCACAAGTCAAAGTCGGACCATTGGTTTGTACGTTACCTGTTTCGGATGTCAATGAATGAACCATGCATGATTTGTGTGTATAAATCAACGTGACAAATTGACTTATGAAATAAATATACACTAGAGACTTTTTGATTGACTGATAGGGCTTGAACTTCACGAGTGTGTTACATGTATCTTGACTGGGTGATGAATGAATAAGAATGTATGACTTGTTGTACGTGAAACATGTGGCTTATGTGTACGTAGAACTGACTGTTATCGTAACCGTGATAGGGCATATTGATCGACTGTAAAACAAGTAAATAGTCTTACCGAGCAAACCGAAGGTGAGTTCACTACATTCGAGCATGCGTCCCAGTGGTTGGGGACAGTCAGTGGGTATCCCGTGGGGGGATGAGTCTTTGGGTAAAAACGAGTATATTGGTTAATATTCTCACCTATCATCTTTTGTAAGTCCCTCATCGGGTATTAGTTAGTAGCGCTACTTAGGTTTGGCACCCTCACCCCGTGCCTGTAGAGGACGGAGGTGAACTAATGACCCAGTCTGGCCCAGTACTAGATAGGAGTACGTGGGAAGGGCAGTCGTGTATTTCAGGAGCCGTCATTGTTCGGAATTGAGATATTAACAATATCACTTGCATTGGTTATTGAACTGTTTTACATACATCTGGTAACAAACGTTTTCTAAAACTGTGAACTCGCCAGCTTTGTCTGATACACGTGTTACATGCTCGCAGGTCTTTAGGTACTTGGAACGCAGGAACTTGCTGGCTGGAGGGCGCGAGTGGTCATGGTTGCCTTGCTGAGTTATTTCACAAACATTTATTTACTTGATTTGTGTGAAACATATACTTTGTGATACGTTAATGCTTCCGCTGAACTTATGGTTTTTGAACAACTTATGTTTGGGATTTCAGTATTATTAAATGATGAAACTTTATTTCAAACTTGTGATTCAATGTAATTGGTGGCTCATTGCTAGTCGTCACACGCCTAACAGGGACACTCCCTAGGTGGTAATTTGGGGGTGTGACAGAACCCACATAGGGTCCCTTCGTACGAACCCACATATTGGTCTTGTGTAACAGTTACGAATCAGCAAAGCAGTTCGTTCGTACGAAGGGACTCCCTTCGTACAAAGTGACTTAAACATCACAAAACCTTTGATTCGTACTGGATTTCACTCTATTCTATACAATATTCAACACACGCTCTATCTAGCCTATTCGCATAGTGGAAGACATAAAAAATATGCAACAACAGATTCCCCCTTGGCTGTCACTGTCGAATTGTCACGTTGAAAACCTTGAGTTGTGTTTGAATATTCTGCAACTTCAACTATTCTGCAACTTCAATCAGGCATCTTGAAATCTTCAATAGATTCCTCCTTGATTGATGATCCGGGTTTGCGTTTGACAGTGTTGAGCACATTCTCCCTGAAATGAATCTTCAGGTCTTTGTTTGCACGGTTCACGACTTCTCCTCTAACTTGCTAAACTGCAATCTTCACAAACAATCACCAACTTGAAACTAATCAATGCAACAATCTTTGTTTCAGCTTTAACCACATCCAAGTTCAGTTTTTTGATATGACATTTCAGCACCATCGATCTCGCATCCCGCTTGCTTGATCTGTTTTTTGTACAAAAGCTCAACCGTTAAATGATAGAAACTTCAAATACCCCACTGGTTAACTTCAAATCTGTGATTACCCCTGAAAATCTGAAATCCCGTTTTCCGTGATCAACGTTAAGCACCTTCAAGAATGATAGATCCGTGTAAACGGTAATCTCCATAATCAGCATATCTTCAATGGATAACAAATCATCTTGTAACGTATACTGATCTCCGAAGCATTCGTCCACAATCAGATTCATCTTATCAGACAATCTAGATCTCAGAAGCTGTAGGATCGTGTTCTTGACCTATTGAGTCGTTCAGAGGTGTTCTTCTCGGTTTCAGGTGCGGAATAACAAGAAACAGAGATAGAAATAGCTTGTTCTTCACTTAATATAATGTTTGTATTGAATTATCAACGTTTACAACTCAAACGTCACACCGGCAGTGTCACACCCCCAAAATCCACACGCGGAGTATCACCGCCTGGAGGCGTGACATGACCATGATCAAGCCACCAATCATATTGAACATGTAAATAAGTAGTAATCGTTATTCAACAATACGAAAGGTGTTTTCAAAACCAACATAATCAAGTGTAGCGGAAGCATAAATGTAAAAACCCAAACATAAGTATCAAGTGTGTAATGTCATAAACGTTTAACAAGCATTCACGATCCATTGCCCACAACGACCTGCTCCTCCTTGTGCAAGCTCCATAAGTACCTAAGATCCTGCAAGGCATACAGCAGAGAGTCAACAACTAGTTGAGCGAGTTCACAGTGTACAGTTCAGTAATTGTAGTAGTATGAGTAGCATTATGTTCGTTCGTTAAGTCATGTTTCGTATTAGTTTCCATCGCGGCCCTCTCGGCATGTATGCGAAGATTAGGGGAAATATTCCCAAATATTCTAGACTAGGTATGTTTGTATCGCGGCCACCCTGGCATGTATGCGAAGTTCAGAGTATAGTTCGCGGCCTTCCTAGGCATGTGTGCGAAGATTAGTCATAATATCGCGGCCAACCCTGGCGTGTGTGCGAAGATCAGTTCAATTTAGTACCATTAGTCTAGTTGTATCTTATCAATAACCCTTCCTCACCCGAGGACCATATAACTAAGTTCAATGTGCTAGGTAAACACAAATAAATAATCCAACCCATTCCCACCCTGGGAACCCATGCCTTGGCTGTGTGAACTCACCTTGGTTTGCTCGGTATGACTATTCACGTATTCAAGTTGATCAACCAAATCCTAATATGGTTACCATGTGACAGTCAGTTTTTGAACACACATTAATCACGTATTATATCACACGGTAGTGAACAATAAAGCACATATCATCATGCACATGCACCACACCTTCACGTACAAATAATCCACGTATTCATTGTTCACATCAAGCACATTTATTGCACACCGAACTCAAGTAACAGCAAACTTAGCATATATCATTACTTAAGTCATCGGAAATATCCAGATTATTATTACATTCATGATGCAAGTTCACATTACATCATAGCCCACATCAAGTAGTTCAGTTCACCTTTAAACTATCATGTTAGTTGTGACAAGAAGTAGTGCAACTCAATTTAGTCAATTGTTATTGTGACATCATCTCATAAGTTTCTGGACCTCACACTAGATCCTCGAAATTATGCTTATTCCTGTAACCCACCATTTAATAATTTACATGGGTATAATTAATTTAGATATGTAGCATAGCACATGGAACCCTATGGCTACTAGACCACTAGTGCCATCAAATTGAGAAAATGGGGTTTGACTTGTGCCCCTTCTTGGGTAAATAACCAACAGAAATCTATACCCTAATATTTATGCATATGCTCATGACCCCCTATCAGATTAAACCCACACATATATATATACATTGACATTGATCAGTTGCACCCATATTAAGCTATTAATAAACACATACCATAAATTCTCATGCAAACTAGAAACATAGTGGCCGACATCATGAAGTGATTATTATTAAATTGGCTGCACATATCGACATCAACCTCCACACGGCCGAACCCTAGTTTGCATTCTAATTCACCTACTTCTTTCATCAACATGCAACCTGGATATTTCGAACCTCACCACAGCTCCCAAGTCATGACACACAATTCCTCCAATGGATGCCCCTAGTCCTAATCAGAATCATGCACACATACGAATCCATATAACAGCTCACATTCAAACATCATACAGACGAGGCACCATGTGTGGCTAAACATTATGTTTCGTCGTGAAGATATGCGCGGCGAAACTCTAGGTTTCGTCGTGAAGAAGGTGACGAAACGCTAGGTTTCGTCGGCACACGGTTTCAACGAAACTCTTAACTTTCGTCGTACTTCACCCCTAACATTTACAGTCTAAGATTTATCATATCAAACTATTCATTCAACAGTGGTCGCAAGCAATCAGTTTTCAACAATAAGAATCTGTCTATGTCTACTCGATCATCATCCTTAAACAACCTAACCCAATCATATGCACAATGATTTCCACCATTAACATGCAGACTAGTAACACACATAACCCTATATCATAACCCACTAACATACTCTTCGATAATCAGTTGACACGTATGAGATCCTACTATCATGCACTCATATGTACTAATCAGAATGATCATACCATCATAACAAAATCAAATAATCTAAAGTTTAGCATAACATAAATCTACTAACCAAGCAGGGCTCGAACAAATAGACTGATGTCTCGAGACTGCAAGATCGCCTTGATGGGGGGGGGGGGGTCGTCTGCTGTTCGCACGTTTGAGAGAGGAAGTAGCGTTTGTTTTTCTTTTGATTTAGAGTTTCATCCCCTCAAACAACTATTACGTAAACATAGTATATAGAGTTTGAGGCGGTTCAAGTTATAACCGAGATGGGCTCAAGCCCATCCACTTTGGGATGCCGCACAACATAGAGGGTAGGACATAGATCATTTTCAACTAAGTGGGCTTATAATCAGTTGGGTCGAATTCAGTATTAACATGCACAATATGTGTATTGCTGCTGCCGTCTGTTCCTTTTCTTGCGATGTATGTATGTGTGTTTGTATAGGATTCTAATTAATTGGGTTGAAATAAATGTGTTGCACGTAATGGTAGGGCCCAATCAAAACTAAACAATGTGCACAAAGCTCAATTCCGAATAAAACATGTGATGGCAAGTGGTTGTAATTTGGGGAACTCACTAGGGGTAAGATGGGGATTTTATGTTCAATTAAATCAAAGTGCATCTTGTAAGGTATAGTTATAAAGCCCAAAATATACGCAACCCAACAATTTCCAACAAGTTATCTAATCGGGTTATCAAACATTTAAGTTTAATGGAGTTAAGATCACAAGATTACACGTCACTAGCCTTGGAAATTCAGGTTGTCACATCATCCCCAACTTGAAAGAAATTTCGTCCCGAAATTTAGCACGTAGTTACTGAGGAAGCTAGTCAGGTTGCGTGGTTTCCTGGTTTTTCCCGGGGTGTCACCGGCAGCACCTCGGTATGGAAACTACAAAAGTTACAAATGAGTTCGCTTTAATGATATTTATACTGATCAGGTTTCGCTTGAAGTGACATGCTCAGACAAGCGAAACCTTATGTGAATACTCAAGCGAAACCATCCAAGACCACTCAAGCGAAACCTTTAGGATATGTCCTTACAAGCGAAACCTTTTCCTAACACACATACACTCGCCTATTTTCTCGTATATTGAGCCCTAATCTATACAATACAAAGTAAGACTTGATCTAAGACGAAATCAACAGATGTAGTGCACCAACAGACTCCCCCTCAGATGTTGATGGAGTCGTTCATCACTAAGTTGTGTCTTCACATCTTCTGTCTTGATCAGTCTCTGGCTTTTCTTTTTCTAACTTCATCAATTCTCTTGATCAGATCTCTTGATTCCTTAAGTTTATAAGTTCTAGGATTGAAATCTGATTCTCATTTTACTCAGGTATCTTCAGACTCCCCCTCTCGATTTGCTGGTATTCCTTTGTTCTTCAGCAACATCTTCAGGATCGTTGTCTGGCCTAAACAGGTTCTCAGGAGCAATCAGCCTGACTCAAACATAGGTCTTCAGGAATTGAAACCTGGCTAAACCTGCACATTCTTAACCCAACAATAAGATTTTGTAATTTAACAAGTTAAGTGCACCAACACTAACTTTCTCTCAAATCAATCATTTATGATGAACCACTTAATAATTTGAAAAACATATTTTGACAATTAGACACTCCACCTCACAACAATGTCATCCTGTTTAGCACTTGGAACTTTGAAAATCAGCTTTCCAACATCAGTTGTCAAAAATCTTTTTGAGTTTTTCAAAAGCTTATGCTAATACACACACAAAATCTTTTTGGATTTTCTGAAATAAAGTAAATGCAGAAATAAACTATTTACAGACAATATTTTGTGAGTTCGTGCTAGAGGATCATATCAGTTTATAAGACATGTCACTAACACCGTTAAGCTTGATTACATTTTAAGTTCTAAACAATTCACCTAGATTGTCAGTATATTTGTCCACTTAAATTTTCACACAAAGTTCAATTGTTCCGAGATACGATGTTAATGTCTTAATTACTTAAACTTATCCGTGTGTCCCACTTCTTGAATATACTCCCGTATCCAGATCCCAATATTCAGTCTTACAGGTGAGTATACCACAGCTGATATCTGTATAGGGGTTAGATGCGAGGGCCGTGAGAGCTCAGGTCGATACTTCCGTATACGCAGAGAGATGACAACTTTGACTTTTGGTGTGTCCCCTTTAGAGGATCTTTTAATTTCAACAGCAGCGACTATCAATTTTATTGTTTCATCAGCATGCTGAGGGTGAAGCTATGTTTCAAGCTTTTGTGGAAAGCATTATCCGGGGACTAGGTCAGTACTTCCATATAGCAGAAGTCCCGGGATAATACCCCAGATATCACTGAGCATAAAGACCTAGTATCTCAGAATAAGGGACCTTTCAAACAAGATTTTAGGGGTTACCTATATATCCAAGTTTGTGTTAACCCACAGAACAAGCAAGTTTGAAATTTAGTTTATATCTCGTCACAATTTACTAAGTGTGTAAAAACCTACTGGCACATCCTCAGTGAGATTGTTTATCACATTTTTTCTTTAATTTCTTTAGCATGTTGTGACAGCCTACTGATGTACTATCATTTCCTCTTTTCACAACAAAAACTCATTTTTGAATTTTATCATGTTTTTGTATTTTTCAAATTTTCTAATGTTTTTGGATTTTCTGAAATTAATTTCCCTACTCCCCCTAAAATGCAAACACATTTCAAAGGAAATTTGAAAATAACTAGACTCTTGACCTATTAGAAACATGAAAAGTAAAAAGTAAAACAAACTGTACAGAAACTTGACAACTGATATCGAATCGCATTAAATCTCCATTCACTAGGCATAAACAATCTGAACTCCCCCTATCAACAAACCATTTTCTCATTTAGATCTCAAAACACTTAAGTTTGTTTTAATCGAAATGATTTTTCCGGAAAATGAGTTTGTTTTTACCACTTTTTAAGTTAGCATCCTATTCGGGGATGTGGTTCATCATCTTGTCTATTTTAACCATATTTAGTAAATCAAGTACAACTTAATGTCCCTGATTTACCATTCACAGTTCACAAACCTCTGTACCACTTGTAAAAAATAACCACTTGTAGGAATATTACGTCTACATTTTACCCATCAAAGTGCCGATTCCTGCTTCGCACTTACCAACCTGGAAGCTCCGGCGTAGTCCTTTCACCTGTAACATTCAAACACTATTCAAAATCTTTCAAACAAACTTTTCAACCACTAGAATGATGCCGATTCCTGATCCACGATATAAACTTGGGATCTCCGGCGTAGTCCTAAGACTTCTTATGGGAAACAAACTTCCATCCAAGTCTTTTCAGACTTGATGGCTTTCAACTCTTGCGCAGTGGGGTTGTATGTTTCCTTTTTAGTCGCGTAAAAGTCTTTAACCCCCTTCGCTTTCCCATTCAGCATTTTCCCAAAAATTTTCTTTACACTTCCATTAAATGGTTTTTCGACATCAAATTCATTTTTCTCTGTGTAAAACTGTTTCGAAATATCAACTTTTCCAATTTTCTTTTTAATCTCCTCAAATTTCAGCGATGGAAAATCATCATCATTCACCGAAATTTTCTCTTCAACCTGTGGCTCTTCTGGCTTTGTGGAACCAGATTCATCGCCGACATTCACATCAACCTTCTTAGCAACCCACATTTGGTTGTCTTTTCCTTTCTTTTCATACCTATTTTTCTTCGAACATTCACCAACCTCATAAGTTGAATTTTCAAAAACTTTAAGTTTTTCAGTTGGTGGTTCAATATCAACAACTTTTTCTTTTAACTTTTTAAAAACTCCCTGTTGTGTTTTGGCATTTTTCGGACAGTTCCATGCAATGTGTCCAGCTTCACTGCATTTGAAACAGGTTCGAGTTTCTCTCAGATGAAACACTCCAGTACCATTCCTTTTCTTTTCAGCAAGAAACTCCTGGTTTGATTGTTTCCAGAATGGTTTCTTCTGTTCATCTTCTGAACTTCCACCTGAAACAAATTCTGTTTTTGTGTTAGAATTTTTCTCATTTTTATCATTTTCTGGTGGAACAAAACCTACTCCTTTCTTTTTGTAGCTACGATTTTGGTTAGGTTTCTTTTGAAAACCAGAACCAGAATTGTAACCCTTTTTCTTGTTTAGACGTTGTTGAACTCTTGAAGTATATTTTTTAGGTTTTTCAAAACTTTTCAAAACTTTCAATTCAGGAATATTAATCTCTATTAGTTTGAAAGTTTTGTTAATTAATTCTGTTTTAATACTCATGATCGGAAACTCTTTGTTGTAATATAATTTGTCAGAACCATTCAAAGTATAAACAACTTCGAATGTTTCATCATTCAAATTTGCCTTTGATAACAAAAATTCTTTACTATAAGACCATTTAACTTACGACTTTTCACTGTTGACTGATGAATTTGACCCTCCAGACCCAGACTTTGACTCGGACTCCTCATCAGTATCCAACACCTGACCGACCACCTTTTTGATCAATTCAGACTCATGATCAGTATCGGACGAGGTAAACGTGACATCAATGTTATCTGGTAAAACGTCAGTTGTGGCGGTTTTAAGCTTTATATTGACTGCTTTTTCAAGTTGCTCCTCGTTTGGTTTTCTAGGAGAGTATCCTTCCCAAATTGGAGGCGGACACTTGTTATAGCTAACAGTCGGTTTCTTACCACAATCTTTCTTTTCCTTTGGCTTCTCGTCTTGAAAAGCTTCCATTCCTGCAACAGTTGGGTAAATACGATCAATGAGATAATCAGAACTAGAATAGCTTAGTAGTAAACGTCTAATTCTCTCATTTTTGATCTTCTCAGTCTCTAACTCTTGCTTCCACTTAGCACTTTCTTCGATGTAGAAATTTATTGCTTTTTGCTTTGACATCATGACTGCATTCATCATTGTCAGTGCTTGTTCCCTCTCTGAGTTTGTCTTTTGGAGGCCAGTTACTGTTTTGTTCAAGACATCATACGATTCTTTCACATAGTTGAGATTGAACAATAACTGCTCCTTCTTCTTCTCATACTCAGCAATTATATCATCCTTTGCTGCACACTTCTTGCAAGCTTCCAACCACTTCTCGCAGGGCTTTACAACTTCAACAATATTCTCAACCTCGATTGTTTTCACAATTTCAATCACCTTTTCTTCTTCTTTTACCTTTTCAATTTCTACAATCTCTTCAGCAGCACTTTCAACATTTTCATTCTGAACAACTTCTTCAATCTTTTCTTGTTGTTGTTCTTTAGCAGCTCGTTTCTCCTTCAGTTTCTCCATTTGTTCTGCAAAATAGAAATGAAAACTTTTAGGAGAAAGATGAGTTTTAGCAACATTAATATGTTTCTCTTCCTCATCATCACTGCTACTATCAACAGGTGATTGATCAAACTTTACAGACTTTTCAGAATCAACATCTGATGAACTAGAATCAGATGGTGTTTGATTAAATACGACTTCCTTTTCAGAACTAGCAACATGTTCAACACTCTCATCTGAACTCACTGAAATTTCCTCAACATTTTCTGAAAGTTCATCACTACTTTCCGAATTTTCATCAGATGTCACAGACTTTTCATCCTCACTCGTCACATTCACTCCGATAGACTTCATCCAAGTAGCAAACATGTCTGGCTCTCTGACAATCTTGGCGATGAAAGCTATGAACTCTCCTTTCTCATCAACGAACATATCCCAGCTGAAGCCATCAGGTAGTCTCTCATCATCTTGATCAACTATACAGGCTTTGCTATCAGAAGATATGTATTTTTCCCAACTGAAGTCCACTAAACACGCTCTCTTTGAATCTTCGATCTTCCTACCATGTGCCGTCTGTGAGTCTTGAGATTGACCAACCTGCTGATAAATGGCTTTCCGGTAGTAGTCGTCTTTTCCGAATGGATTCTGAGCACCGTTAGCTTCTCTACCCTTGCATTCCCGTTTGAAATGGCCTTTCTCCCTGCATCGAAAACAAGTAACTTTAGATTTATCAAAACCTAAAGTAGATACATGAGCATCAAGAAAGTCATTTCTCCCGGTAATAGTCTTAAACTTTTCAGCACGCCTAAGAACACTAGCTAGACACCATTTAATATCCATAAGTTCCATTTCTTCGGCGTCTATTTGATCGTAATCCTCTTTAGTGAGCATAGGATTTCCGATCCGACCAGCTACAAGACCCTCATAAGATAACAACACAGAACCAAGAAGTGCCATGTGGTCTTTAGCAGTGTCTTCTGAAAAGCTTTGACCTACTGGAAGGTTTAGAGCTATGTTGCACTGAATCACATATCCATTTCCTGTCTTTGTGCCCTGAGACTGAAAACTTGTCTTTGACTCTTTGGGACTGACACTCGGAAATGATGAGAACCCGCTGCTGCTGCTGCCGTTGCCTGAACCCTGATCAGCTTTTTCTGATGAATCCCCAGCACTGAACGCAGTTTGAATTTTCGGACTTCTCTCAGCTTCAGGAACTGGAATACTACCTTTATAGTACATCTTCACATCCTGTTGACCACTCGGACTGTTCATCCTAGCGATCTTCTGCTGTTCCAAATCCTGACTCTCGATCTTTTCGATAAACTGAGAGATCGTTAACCCATCATAAACACCTGTGTTTTTCAGAATCAACAGATAGGTTCCCCACTCTTTCTGTGGCAACGCATCAGCTAGCTTGTCAACCCACTCTTCACGATCTTTTTCAACACCCAACATCGACAATGATCGCACTAAGTGACAGTATCTCTCAATCAGCTTCTTTGTATCCTCTCCCGGTAAGCTGCTGAATAGATCAAACTCTTTCTTAAGCAACGCCTTCTTGCTTTTAATCATATTCTCGCTACCTTCAAACTTGACTTTAAGAGCATCCCATATTGACTTTGCAGTTTTGTCATGCTGTAGCAGAATGAATATATCTTCTTTAATTGCTTGCTGCAATAAACTGATCATCATCTTCTCGGCTTTGTACATCACTCGTTCCTGATCCGTAAACTCAGATAACTGTTTAATAACCTGCAACTCCGTTCTAGGCAACACATACTTCTTCAATATACACTCCCATGATCTAAGATGATTCGCCTGAACCCAGTTCTCGAGTCTATCTTTCCACCCGTAGTATTCTTCGATACTCATCAACTTCGGGGGCTTTTGGGTGGTTCCCGTTTCGTTCTCTAAGTTCATGGCCTGAGCAATCGCAGCTGGAGTAGATGAAGTAGCGAACGCGTTGTAAAACTCGGAATCCATAATGACTTTGCACGTTTTTCAATAACAGTGACAAATAAGCGAAACTATAATGATCACAGAAGCGAAACTACTAAATGCACTTGAAGCGAAACTGTAGATGACCAATGAAGCGAAACCTAATAAGCGAAACTTCAACACAGTCTCTTGAAGCGGAACCTTTCAAGCGAAAGTGTTCAAGCGGAACCTCACGAAAGTGACAATCAAGCGAAATACTGATGCAGTTTCAAGCGAAACCTTTCACAAATGTGACAATCAAGCGAAACACTGATGCAGTTTCAAGCGGAACTAATCAAGCGAAACACCAAATTGTCAATTGAAGAGGGACTTTTCAAGCGGAACTATCAGATGTTCAACCAAGCAGAACCTAGTTCGAAGATAGTTTGACCCATTTTTAGTCTGAATTTTGGCATGAAACTTTCCAGGTTTTGTTAATAACCAGTAATCCACAATCAGTTCAATTTTTAGACACTTTTGACCGTTAAATCTTTCTGAACTGAAAATAGAAGGTGTAGAAGAAAGAAATGATGATCAATTCCAGCTAATCTCTGTAGAAAACTTCCTCCCAAGCTCTGATACCACTTGTAGGATCGTGTTCTTGACCTAATGAGTCGTTCAGAGGTGTTCTTCTCGGTTTCAGGTGCGGAATAACAAGAAACAGAGATAGAAATAGCTTGTTCTTCACTTAATATACTGTTTGTATTGAATTATCAATGTTTACAGCTCAAACGTCACACCGGCAGCACCTCAGTATGGAAACTACAAAAGTTACAAATGAGTTCGCTTTAATGATATTTATACTAATCAGGTTTCGCTTGAAGTGACATGCTCACACAAGCGAAACCTTATGTGAATCTCAAGCGAAACCATCCAAGACCATTCAAGCGAAACCTCTAGGATATGTCCTTACAAGCGAAACCTTTTCCTAACACACATACACTCGCCTATTTTCTCGTATATTGAGCCCTAATCTATACAATACAAAGTAAGACTTGATCTAAGACGAAATCAACAGATGTAGTGCACCAACAGAAGCTATCATTCACAATTAGATTTTCATTTCCAGAAAATTCTGAAGTCGAAACCACCCGAATACTGTTGCAGTGTCCCAAATTTCAAAAATGTCGGTATTTCAATATATGACATTGAAATTTTTATTCCCCCTCATTTTTGCAAATTCTGACGTCATACCACTGAATTCCCCTCAAACTGAGCAATTCAGTCTTTTGTCATCTCTGAAAAACTCGACTATATGAAGAATATAACAATTATGCGACCAGAAGTCAATTTTTCATCTATGCGGATTTAACGTTTTGGCCCATAAATAGTCAGAACCCTAGATGATAACATTTTGCACCAATATCATGACTACCCCACTAATTTTCAAAATCTGTGATCGCATCATCTGTTTTTTAAAGACTCGGATGAATTGACAATGAAACACCAAGTGTCCCCTTCATACGAAGCTAGACTGTCCCCTTCGTACGAAGCTGTGATAATATGACAATTAAATGTGAAATCTGTGCTTGTAATCATTGTACAAACTCTGAATGGTTCAACTATCAATAAAACAATGTAATTTGGCCCCAATATTTGTTTATTTATGTTTGACATTTTTGCACGTTTTGATTTTGTTCGATTTCAAACTCTATATCGCTTTTTGGAAAGTTATACACAAACTGATGCATAAATGAAATCAGTTTAACGCAACAAACACTTCGGAACATCAGCATATGCTTAACATACCATAAATAACCTTTACATAACTTAGAAATAAGTTTTGAAGGGTTTGGTATGGCAAAAACAAGTTTATTCGATCGCAGGGACTATTTGCGACAAACTGCGAAAGTCTACCGATTCGTATAGTAACGTAAACTCTGGAACATGATCATAAGTTAATCATACCATAAATATCCTTTACATAGCTTAGAAATAGGCTTTGAGGGGTTCGGTGTGCAAAAATAAACTTATTTGATCAATAGGGACTAAAAGCGTCAAAAAGTGCATAAGTTTGCATTTACGCGCATATCTTACGTTCTGAACATATCCGGACATCCAAAAATTTTTGTAATCATTAAAATATTTTATTTTAGTGATTGGAATGCTAAAATTTCATTCGTCGTGCAATTTGGATCGTTTTTCGCGTCCGTTCATGTTTCGTCGTAATTAACCGAATAACGGGACCGTACGACCAAACGAACCGACATCCGAGATGTTTTCAAGCATATTTCATGTTCCCTATACTTTGACATCATTATTGAGCCTTGAAAATGGGTTAACAGGGCTTAAACGTGTCAAAAATGGCCTTAAAAGCTTGCAGGGACTAAAACTGTAATTATTGAAACTTTTGCTGAACCACAGGTCACTCGGGGGGCGCGTAAGACTAGCCTGAGTCTTACGCGGGGCGTGACAGACCCCATCTATGCAGAAAAACTGTTTTCAGTAAACAACAGCTGATCTATGGGTTCTAGACATGGTTTTAACATACTATGGGCTGGTTTTTGAGGTCCCATGGTATTCTAAACAGTGGGTAACAAATGTAGGGCCAAGATCAAAGCTCTAAACACTTGGAACGATCTTAACGGTTCTTGATTTTCTATATAAACCCACCAAATTTCATTTCCAAGTTGTTCATTCAGAATTTTCTTATCCATCTGCTCATTTGGAGCTATCCCTTCTGGTTGAAGGCTCCAATCTTCTAGTTTTCTTGTTCTTGATCCAAGCTTGGACCCTTTGTAAGTCTCCTTCATGCTTGGTTATGCATTTCAAGCATGAAAGTCAAACAATGTTTGACTTTCTGCTTTGACCATGTTTGGTCAACACAAAGTTCGTATGAACTTTGCAACGTGAGCGTAATCACGATGGTTATACTCCCTTGTGACCATACCTACTGATTACCACGTTGATTAGGCGTAGTGACGAGTCAAAGTTTCGGTCAAAATACGTATTTATGCGTATTTTTGCAACGAAGCTATTTTCGGGTATCAAAACACTTTGTTTTGATATCAAACTTGTTTTCTAACTTAGTTAAACATGTTTTAACATGTTTAGCTCGTCACTTTTAGTTTAGTGCTTATATAGGGTCGTAAGTTAAGTGGTCTAAACAACCGTTTAGACTTTCGAACCCGACCCGTTTGGTCGATCATTAGGATCCGACCAAACATATTTGTGACCATAGTTGTATAGGGAATAACCTTCCGAGGTTATACCTTATGGTCACTACGTTCAGTTAGTTGTATGATAGGTAGTTTATATGCCTTAGGAAAATGACCAAAATGCCCTTTTACGCATAATTTCATTTTAAGCAGATGTAACCTAAATTTTGACATCTAAACTGATTATGCAATGTTATTAGACATGTTAAGGCATATAATACTTGTCATAGGACTAGTTAGGCGGTCCGAACGCGTTTTATGCGGACGACGCGTTAAAGTAGCGTACACTACCTTAACGAGTCATAACGGGTCGTAAGCACTTAAGATAGGGTTCGATTTAGAATGTAGGCTTTGTTAAACCATATTATATGAGTTCCAACACTCATTTGGTTTACGAAACCTCATTCTATCCGATTTTCCGACTTAGGTCCGGTTTATTAACGTAGTTACCTATATTAGGTGCCGATTGATTTCGTGATCCTTCTAGCGTTATTTGGTTGTTATCTCAAGACTACTAAGCAATATCAAGTGAGTACATAGTCCCCTCTTTTACCGTTTTCAAATATTTTAGGGTGATACACATGTGCCTACTTGTTACTTTGGTGCTTTTCGTGCTTTCATGACATATACTTGCTATGTTCATTAGTACGCATATAGTACATGATTTCCATTATGCTTTGCTGTGTATGTTGACTGAGCATGCTAGCACATTGATTTCATAAACATTTTTGTTACATATGTTTACTTAGCATATGAACACATTGATTTACATTACATTTCTGCTCTGTATGTTTACCGAGCATGCTAGCACATTGATTTACATGACATTTCTGCTTCGTATGTTTACTTAGCATACTTAGTACATTGTTTTCACATAACATGCTTACATTTGGTATGACATTTGGGTTGTTTAACGGGACAAAAGTACATTCATTAACACTGATCACATCGCTCGGTAGTATGTAGTGGTACCATAGAAATTGAAAACTCCCATTCCTGGAATCCTAGGTTTGTTTGGACGTAAGGAATGACAGAATCCGAAAACATTTTAATAAACCTTTGATTTGTTTAAAGGTTTATCCTACAGTCTCAAGGCTTGAACGTATGCGTTTAACATTACCGCATAAATGTTTGTATCAGTAAAGCATTGATTTGCAAAACATAACTTTTGACTTAAACTATGATTTATATCAAATACATTGTTTTGTACATTTACCTATGGGGTTGAGTAAATACTTTTATTCATCATACATTACATTTGATTACATATTAACATTATTTATATGGTTCGAGTAGATACTTTTTACTTGCCATACATAACATTTGATTATACAAGACATGACTTATATTTGACTTTAGACATTGTTTACACATAAACATTTTGACATTTGTTTAAACAAGTCATTTTGGTGATTATTGATTAGTGATTTACGTAACCAGACGTGTGTAATATGATAGAAGCATGGTGGATACGCCGCTGGTACTTTCTATATATAAGTGCTTTTATGATATTACATATCGTAGAGTTATCTAAATCATTTCGACAAAGACATGATACATTTTATACAAATGACATATTTTCACAAGACATTGTTTTACAAATGACATATTTCATACAAATTCATTTTTACTTGGTTATTTATTTAAGCATGCATTATTCTTTTATATCATCTGATTTTCTTATCGATTTTCTTATGATTTATAAAAGAAAACATTTTTATAAGGTTCATGACTACTTTTTGTTAAACAATTCTTTTAACTTACAAGTCATGAATCCTGCATCAACAAAACCTATGTATCTCACAGGCATTTTTATGCTGACATACCTATTTTCTCATGTGTTTTCAGGAGCTAATGCATGATATGGATCGTGACACACTTAGGCGGACTTGGGCCTTAGTGACTTAAAAGCAGCAAGAATAGTTTAACTTATGTTGTGTTTCTTTTAATTTCCAAGACAATGTAATCATGTTAATAAATAAAACCAAACTTTTAATGCCATGGTTATGAAACAATAATTTTGTCGCTCCACTCCCTGACGTTTCCGCCGCGGTTTGTTGTTTTACGCAGTCGGGTGTGACATTAAACTTCCAAGCCCCCTTCGTACGAACCCATGAGTGGCTTCGTACGAACTTGCAAAGAATTGAAAATTATGCTCCCATGCCCCGTTCGTACTAACCTAGGTGTGCGCCTTCGTACGAACCCAGGAGTGGGTTCGTACCAGCATGTATGACAGTTTGAAACCTCCCTTCGTACGAAGCTGCGCGTTCATACGAAGCTGAGCTGATATCTCAAGAACACTTTCAAACACATTTTTCAATACAGAATCTTCAATACTTTGAATTTCATGATGAAACTTCACAGGATTGTGCGAAAATCAATTTCGAACATAATGATGTCTTCAATTTCAAAATCTATCCGTAAATTGACCTTCAATTAGTTTTTTTTCTATGTTTTACGTCAAAACTCCCTATACGCCCAAAATCTATGAGCGTAGGTGATTCAATCAACTGTTAGATCAATTGAATCGGTACCGTAGCTCTGATACCACTTGATAGTCCAGGAAACATCGAGTTTGACGAAGCTTTGGTCCTGAGATGATCGGTTCGGTGATAAGAAATGAGTAGAAGTGGAATACGACACCGAACAATCACTTATAATCTGGTTTCTATTAAAATATGAAAGTTACATACCTGTGAAACCAGTTAGACAGCATCTCCCCATAGGGAACAAAAAAGCTTGTCCAACACAAGACCCAAGCACTCCTATATATAGACTGCCTGGCTTCATACGAACCCAGTATGAGTGCCTTCGTACAAAGCTGGTCTTACACATCCGTACGAACAGACTATATCATCCCTTCGTACGAAGGGACTCCCTTCGTACGAAGGGACTCCCTTCGTACGAAGCAGCTTATACATCATAAAACCTTTTATTCGTACTGGATTTCACTCTATTCTATACAATATTAAACACACGCTATATCTAGCCTATTCGCATAGTGGCAGACATACAAAATATGCACCAAGAAATTCCCCCTTGCCTGTCAATATCGAATTATCACGTTGAAAACCTTGAGCTGTGTTTGAATATTCTGCAACTTCAATTAGGCATCTTGAAATCTTCAATCGATTCCCTCTTGATTGATGATCCGGGTTTGCATTGACAGTGTTTGCACAAATTCCCCCTAAAATGAATCTTTAGGTCTTTGTTTGCAAGTTCACGACTCCTCCTCAGATTTGCTAAACTGCAATCTTCACGAACAATCACCAACTTGAAACTAGTCAATGCAGCAATCTCTATTTCAGCTTTAACCACATTCGTGTTCGGTTTTTGATATAACATTTCAGCACCACGATCTTGCATTCCTCTTGCTTGATCTAAGTATTGTACAAAAACCCAACCGACAATTGATAGAAACTTCAAATACCCCATTGGTTAATGTCAAATCTATGATTACCCCTGAAAATCTGAAATCCCATTTTCCGTGATCAACGTTCAGCACCTTCTAGAATGATAGATCCGTGTAAACAGTAATCTCCATAATCAGCAAATCTTCAACGGATAACGAACCATCTGGTAACGTATACTGATCTCCGAGGCATTCTTCCATAATCAGATTCATCTTCTCAGACAAACTAGATCTCAGAAGCTTTCATCCACAATCAAATTCACATTCCCGGACAATTCTAAAGTCGGAACCACTCGAATACTGTTGAAGTGTCATGAATTTAAAAAATGCCGGAATTTCAATATATGACATTGAAATTTTTATTCCCTCTTATTTTTGCAAATTCTGACGTCGTATCACGGAAATCCCCCTCAAACTGAGCAATTCAGTCTTTTGTCATATCTGAAAAACTTGACTATATGAAGAATATAACAATTCTGCCACCAGAAGTCAGTTATTCATCTATGCGGATTTAACGTTTTGGCCCATAAATAGTCAGATACTCTGGATAATAAACATTCTGCACCAGTATCATGACTACCCCACTAAAATCTTCAATCCGTGAACGCATCATCAAATATGTTGGCTAAAGACCCGAATGAAATGACAATGAAACACCAAGTGTCCCCTTCGTACGAAGCTACAAAGGCTCCTTGCGTACGAAGCTGAAAAATATGACAATTTAGCTTCCATGCCCATTCGTACGAACCCATGTGCGCCTTCGTACGAACCGAGGATGTCCCTTCGTATGAACCTAGGTGTGGGTTCGTACCAACATGTATGACAGCTTGATACCTCCCTTCGTAAGAAGCTGCGCGTTTGTACAAAGCAGAGCTGGTACCTCAAGAACACTTTCAAATACATTTTTCGATCCATAATCTTTAATACTTTGAATTTAATGATGAAATTTCACAGGATTGTGTGAAAATCAATTCCGAACATAATGATGTCTTCAATTTCAAATTCCATCCGAGAATTGACCTTCAATTTGATCTTTTTCTATGTTTTTACGTCAAAACTCACTAGACAACCAAAATTACTGAGAGTAGGTGATTCAATCAACTGTTAGATCGATTGAATCTGTACCGTAGCTCTGATACCACTTGATACTCCAAGAAACGTCAAGTTTGACGGAGCTTTGGTCCTGAGATGATCGGTTCGGTGATAAGAAATGAGTAGAAAATAGAAACGACACCGAACAATCATTTATAATCTGGTTTCTTATTCATATATGAAAGTTACATACCCATGAAACCATTTGGACAACATCTCCATATAGGGAACCAAAAAGCTTGTCCACCACAAGACCTAAGCACTCCTATATATATACTGCCTGGCTTCGTACGAACCCACTATGAGTGCCTTCGTACGAAGCTGTTCTTGCACATCTGTACAAACAGACTATATTGTCCCTTCGTACGAAGGGACTCCCTTCCTACGAAGCGGCTTATACATCACAAAACCTTTGATTCGTACTGGATTTACTCTATTCTATACAATATTCAACACACGCTCTATCTAGCCTATTCGCACAGTGGCAGACATACAAAATATGCACCAACACTCCCAATCAAGGTCTTTCACTCATCATTATACTTTTGTTGAGCCACCACAAATGCCTTCTTATCAACCTCAAACTTATCCCATTCCCCTATCATAATTTGCCACTCGCGGGCTATCTCCAAGTCCGTCGAGAGTGAGTTGCAAACTGCATTAACATGATCCTCATAAACAGCATTGCGGGGGCGCCGTCTTTGAAACATGCGCTTAACCAGAGGGAGAGCGACAGTACGAAACTCGTGACAGATTTCATCAGTGGTAAAATGGGAATTCAAGTCCCAGCGGGGACATGGGGCAAGAGATCCCAACTAAGGTTGTAGGACCCATAATATTATTCCAAAGTCTCAGGCTCATCCATCTCTTCTCAACACTCCGCACAGTGATGACGACTGCCACCAACACCCCTAGATAATTGACGCACTGTCATGTTTAAGGGTGCACAACGCTTGTTTAATGGTGCTTCAGGAGTACCTAATCGTCTTTTTCTTCTTCACAAACATATGGATGTTGTCTTACAGAACTTCATACTCAGGATCTTCTTCAATTGGTCTCTTTAGGCTGCCATGCCCCACCATTTTAGGCTTCGTTCCACCCTCTTACATACCTTTCCTCTTATCCTTACGCGATGGCGGGAGAGGCAAATCATCCATAGGTGGATGCGGGGAACCCGTGGATGCTTGGTAGTAATTTTTGGGAACCTAAAATCTTTTTGTGGTTTTTATCTGTAATGAAACAACAACATATTTACATGTATATTTTTGTGAGTTGTGTTAGAGGATCATATCAGTTTTTGACAAATCACTAGCACCGTTGATCTACATAAACTTTAAGTTTTAAATAGTTCACTTAGATTGTTAGTATACTGATCTGCTTAAATTTTCACACAAATTTCAATTGATTCAAGATACGAGATTTAGTGTCTTAAGAACTAACTTAAACGTGTGTCCCACCTCAGAATATACTCTCGTATCAAGAGTCCCTACATTTAGACTTACAGGTGAATATACCTAAATGATATATGTCTCTGGGTTAGTGTGAGACCTTGAGAGCTCAGGTTAGAACTACCGTTCAGACAAAGAGATAAAGGCTCGACTTAAGGTGTGTTCCACTTAGGAATCTTCTAAACATTTGCACTTGATATATATATATATATATCGATATACTCAATTTTTATGCAGTGTAGCAGTGTAGGGGTTTAAGCGTAAAAGCATTATACAAGGTCTAAGCCATTGCTGATGCAAAATCAAAAGACCAAGTATAATACCCCGGATATCAGTAAGTATAAAGACCTAATATCTCAGAATCAAGAAATCTCTCAAATGAAATTTCGGAGTACTAAGTCCATATATCCGAGAGATGTTCCCCACGAATTAAGAAAGTTATTGATTTAGGTTTATATCTCGAAATCAATCTACTAAATGTGTAAAAACCTACTGGTATATCATCAGTGAGACCGTTTATCACTTTTTCATCTTTCCATTTCTTTAGCATGCTGTGACTGTCTACTGATGTACTATCATTTCCTCTTTTTACACTAACTCTTTTGCCTTTTTCTATGTTTTTTACATTCTTGATTTTTTCAATGTTTTTGTATTTTGTACTACATTTTCTCCCCTAAAATTAAAAACATTTTAAAAGAAGAAAATGACAAACCGATGCAGATTACGTCTCAACGTCCTCTGCCTTGGTATCACCTTCGACAACTTCACCTCCTGATGACAAAAGCTTCATACCGTTAAGTTTCAAAAGATATTGAAGTTTTGATCTATCAAACGGTTTTGTGTAAAAGTCAGCCTTTTGTTCATCGGTGTGGACTTTTTCAATTCTTATCAACTTTTTTTTAGTAGCAATCACGAATGAAGTGAGGTCGAATTTCAATGTGTTTTGTCTTAGAGTGATGAACAGGGTTTTTTGTTTTGTTAATTGCAGCCTCATTGTCTACATAAATAGGCGTGTTAAGAAATTGCAGACCATAGTCTCTCATCTGCTGTTGAATCCACAATATCTATGAACAACAGCTGCTAGCCGAGACGTACTCAGCTTCGCAAGTAGAGAGAGTCACCGTAGTATGTTTCTTACATTACCATGTTACTAGTCTATTTCCGAAGAATTGCAAGCCGGCGGTAGTAGACTTCGTGTTCAGTTTGCAGCAACCATAATCAGAATCTGAGTATTCCGCCAGGTTGAATTCGACGTTCTTTGGATACCACATGCCGAGACTTGGAGTTCCTTTGAGATATCGCAATATTCTCTTGACGATCACCATGTGAGATGCTCTCAGACTTGATTGATAGCGAGTTGCGGGCATGTGGGATACATAATGTCTGGCCAAGACGCTGTTAGGTACATGAGGGACCCTACAGTCTCGTCAACTTTATCCCCTGTGGCATCCAGATGAATGTCGTGATTGAGTGCCAATGGTGTGGACATAGGTGAAATCCCCGTCATGCTGAATTTCTCCAACCCCACGTGAACATGCTTCGTTTGGTGATTGAATATTCCTCCCACCAACTGATCGACTTGTAAGCCTAAGAAGAAGTTCATCTTTCCCATTGAACTCATCTCGAACTTGAGTTTCATGACCCGTTCAAAGTCTTTGCAAAGTGCTCATTCGTCGAACCAAAGATTATATCATCCATGTAAATTTGGACTATCAGCAAGTGCCCATCAGCTTCTTTGGTGAAGAGTGTTGCATCTACTTTGCCTCGAGTAAAACCATTCGACAACAGGTGCTGAGACAAAGTCTCGTACCAGGCTCTTGGGGCCTTATGCAACCCGTATAAGGCTTTATCTAGCAAGTAGACCTTGTCTTTGTAAACATGATTAGTAAAGCCTGGTGGCTGACCGACATACACCTCTTCTTTGACATTTCCATTTGGAAATGTTGACTTGACATCAAGCTGGTATACCTTAAACCCTTTCCCAAATGCAAATGCGAGGAAATTACGTATCGCCTCGAGCCTAGCAACAGGAGCATAAACCTCTGCGAAGTCGATACCCTCCTGCTGGCTAAAACCTTGAACCAATAGGCGAGCTTTGTTTCTAACTATCACGCCTCTATCATCGCGTTTGCACTTGAATTCCTATTTAGTTTTTATCATTCTCTGACCCTCGGGTAAATCAACTAGCTACCAAACACCGAGTTTCTCAAATTGATTTAGCTCCTCCTGCATCGCGTTTACCCACGATTCTTCGGTAAGCGCCTCTTTGTATGTTTTGGGTTCCACCTGCGAAATAAAACACTTAATGGAAAAATCAGTTTGTAAAGGAGCAATTTTAGTATAAAAACACGATAATCCCTGATCAATTTGGTGTATGGTTCAGACTTCTGATTGGAGTTCTCCAATAATATACTCCTCTGGGTGATAAGAAGGTGTTCTTGGCATCACTTCGTTAGGAACCACCACCTCGTCCTTCAGATTTGAAATGTTTTGTTCCACATTCTGTGTGACTCTGTATGTTTGACCTTCAATCTGGATCTCCTCCCCTCAGAATCAGATTCTCCTCTATCGAACGAAGGACCGTCACATTCTGAATTGTCTGATTCATCAAACACAGTGGCTTGTATGTTCTCAGCGGGTTCAACTGTTTGTGTGGTCTGAGTTTGAGTTTCTGATTGAGTGTTACCATGGCCTGCTTCCACATCATTAGATCCACCTTGTTGTTGTGTAACTACAATAGGTCTCGAAACTTGCTCATGCGAGGATAACTGATGTTGCTGAAATAACATTATTAGTTCTTCTTCAGTTGGTTCCTCAGGAAGCTCAAACGATTACCATAAGCCCTCATAGTCAAATAGCCATGCATCACCAGGTTTTTGAGTACGCATCATGTACCGCTGGCAATCAACATGTTGTGCTTGAATTACCCTGTTGAGACTCGATAGATATACGCGTTTTAGTGGACTCGCATATCCAATAAAGAATCCTTCAAATGATTTCACACCGAATTTGCCATCTGGATCAATCACCGTGCAAGGCGAACCAAGAGGCTCAAGATATTTTAGATTCGGCTTTTGGTTGTTAAACAATTCGAAGCATGTCTTGTTATGTGGTTTGACTGTCAACACTTTGTTGAGGATATGGCATGCGGGGGCAACATCTTCACTCCAAAAACTTACTGGGAGCTTTGGATCTACTAACATTGTTCTCACCGCCTCAATTAGCGTGTTGTTATTCCTTTCGGCCACCCCATCCTGCTGTGGTGTGTAAGGAGCGCTAAATTCATGCAATATCCCTTTATCGTCACAAAATTCTGTCATTCTGCTGTTCTTGAACTTTGTACCATTATCACTACGAATTCTTCTGATCGGCAACTTGTACAGGTTCTCTAGCTTTCTGAACAAAATCATCAACCTCTCAAATATCTCATCTTTCAATCCTAGAAACATTACCCATGAGAATCTTGAAAAATCATCTGTCACAACCAAGCATTATAGATCTCCGGAGATGCTTTTGACATTCACTGGTCCAAAAAGATCCATATGCAACCTCTCTAGCGGCAATTTAATGGAATTCAGAATCTTCCTCGGGTGAGACTTTCTCGTTTGTTTGCCTTTCCTACAGCTCACACATTCATCACCCAGATGAAAGTTCTTCAAATGTACGCCCTCCACTAGATCGTTGTGAACTAGATAATTCATTTTTCTCAAATGAATATGTACCATCTTTCGGTGCCATAGGATAGACTCTTTCTCAGTCGCTTTAGCAATGAAACACTGCGCTTGATTGTTCATTGTGTTCGCGACACTCATGTCGAGGACATAGAGGTCGTTTTCAGGCGGTGCACGCATTAAGATCCATTCTTCAGGTATCACAAATCCAGGTTTAAGAATCAAACATTCTTTGTCGTTGAAATGTGTAGTGAACTTGCGATCACAAATCTGTGAGATGCTTAGCAGATTGTTCTCAAATCCAGCGATGTAATTGACTTTTTCGAACGACACTTTTCCATTTGATAAAGTACCTTCCCCGATTATTCGACCACCCTGATTTCCGGCAAACCCTACATAGCCTCCCTTGATAGATCTTACGTCATATAACAAGGCTAGCATCCCTGTCATGTGCCAAGAAGCTCCACTATCCATTATCCACTTTGACAGAATTGACCACGGGAGCCCCTACACATGTTTGAATAAATTTTGGAACATACTTCTTGACTTGAGTAGTCGAAGAAGCTTGTTTCTTTTTATCAACAACATAAACTTTTGGGACATACTTCTTGACTTGAATAGTCGAAGAAGTTTGTTTCTTTTTCACTTCAATAGATGGTTTGCCTTGAGTTTTAGACTTCCAAGTATGTTTGTTCAAAACATTTTTCTTTATCCCAGATCTTGAATCTTTCTTTTCATTTTGTTTTGAAGTCTCACTAGATTGTTTTGGTTGAAAATCTATTTGACTGGTTGAGATTTGATTTTAGATTCATTTTGTTTCTTTGAAATTTCTTTTGGAAAACACATTGGACCCTTTCCCTTTTCATTTGTTGGTTTCTGTTTGTTTGGAACAATAACAGGCTTAGGTGTGAGTTTGGGACATTTTCTCGCAATGTGCCCAACTTGATTGAATTTGAAGCAAGTCCAATTGTCAGTAACCTGACTAGTACCTTCAGCCTGTTTCTGTTTTCCCTGTTGTACAAAGAATTCTTCGTTTGTTTGCTTAAAATTTTCTGATTCTTTGTCACAACTTGAACTTGAACTTTTCACAAAGTTCATTTTCTTCACATACACGTATTTTTGAAAATTCCTTCTTTGGTTTTTCTTACCACTTCCCTGCCTAAACTTCCCATTGTTCTGATTTTTATTGTGAAACGTGGGTTTCTTAGCTTGGTGTCATAAGCTTTATCTTTTTGGAAATTCAAAAACCTCTTTGAGCTTGACAAATTTTCCACCTCTGATACATCGACTTCTACAAGTTTAAAAACTTTTTCGATCTTGTCCATGTTGACATTTTGAATCAGAAATTCCTCATCCGAATACAACTTATCAGATCCACACATCTGGTACATAACTAAAGTAGGTTCATCATTTGATTGTTTTGGGATTTAGGAATGTAATTGTTCATAAAACATTTTGAATTTTGTGGAGTCAACATCAGTTTCACTTTCGTTTTCAAAAATATTGTTTACCACATTGTTTTCCACTTCAGATTCAATCTCATTGGTTTTTTTCTAACTTATAATAGGTAACATCAATGTTTTCTGGTAATTTGGCAGCTTCTTGTTTTGCTTGATCAGTTTTCAACTTGATGTTTAAAGCCTTTCCCACCCCTATTTTCTTTTTTGTATAATCGTTATTCTCAGGTGGTGAACACGGTTATACCCAACCCGCCTCCATGACAATAAACATCTTCTCCATCTTTGTTCTTTCCAATGGGCTTTGGAATGATATGATCAAGAACACACCGAGCAGTTGAGTAACTAATCAACTTTAAATTCACACACTCATTTTCAATTTTTGCTTCTTCAAGTTGTAGTTTAAGATTAGCAATGTCATCAAGGAATTTGTTAATACTTAATTGTTTATCTTCAACCGTATATTTTAACCTTTCATTTGTTTCATGGTACTTGAGAGCGCGTGCTTCATAATCCGAAATTACTCTTTTCAACTCATCATATGCCTCTTTCACTTCTTGTAGTCGAAACTAAGCATGTTATTATGTTCTTTAAGCTTTTGCATTTCAAAATCCTTTTTATCACTTGCAAATTCACCTTTTTTCAAATTGTTTTCCAAAAGATCCATCTTTTTATTTAAATCTTTGATTTGCTTTTCTTTCAGTTCAAGATCATTTTTTAGCAAATCAATTTTCTTGCATCTTTCTTTTAAAAGATCATCAATTTTAGTGAATTCAATGTTTATGGATCTTAAAGTTTTGTCTTTCTCAGTACAGGCACTGCATGGTTCCATGCATTTCCTGCACTGCACTTCAGTTTTATTTTCAGATTTCTTACCATTTTCACCATCTTTACCCATTGACTTAACCTGATTTGACGACTTGGTAGACTCAGTTTGATTTTCTACTGTAAAACCCGTGAGGATCTCTCAATGATATCAAACTCTAACTTGTGAAAGCGCGAAAATCAATCACAAGCCGATTCAAGAATATAAACAAATAAACAAGATGAAAACAATAATCAAAACACAAACCGATAACTTGCATTCAAAGAATTGCTAAGACTGATACAAGAAATCGCCTAGGAACTCGGTTCCTCTACTTGATGTCGCTCCCAACTGTTAACCAAATCAACAACCTCAAACAATGAGGTAAATGTTGTTTAAATACAAAACCAACTGGGCCGAAATCTAAGCCCATGCGACACCCACCATACTAGCCCAAACCTTACATAATTAACCCAAAACATAAGAACTAAACAAGTACATAATCAACCCCTAAACTATGCTAACCTACATGAATAAACCTTCGGGTTCCAACAATCTCCCCCTAGGTTTATGCATGAAGGTTCTTCTGACTTCAATTGCCTTGATCACCACCACTTATACGATCTTTATATCCACCGAATCCCTTCTTTTGAATATGCAGAACAGACGCTACAGCAGACGTCCAACCCTTAGCAATTTCTTCATATTTCTCTGTAGCTCTGATTTGATTGCTTGCCAACACTTCCAGATCTTCAACCGCAAGATTCAACAAGTCAATTTGATCTACCAAACAATAACTTGCATCTCCATCACAAACAATCACCGCTTGCCCAAGACGTTCATCATATGCCCAAAAGTGTAATGTCTTCAGTGCTCCTTTGGGTATCTTTCTCACTAACGGGATTGTCTTCTCTTTATCTGTAGCTGGCCAATGCACAATCTTCATACGTTTGTTTGTGTAAGGATCTCTAATCCCTTTAGCTGGTCTAACAATGGAATCTGCCGTACGCATCGAGGGAAAACCTTTAGCTACCTCCCTCTTCAACCTCTCAAAGAATGCATATCCAGGACCACCAGGCTTATCATCCACATAAGGTGCATTAGACAAGTCTGTCAAATCCACCTTAGTGAAAGACTGAAACTGTCCTGAACGTTTGTACCACTCGACAGGTCCAACTTTTCTTTTGATCCACCATCTCTTGCGATCATGATCATATCCCCAGCTAACTACACCAGAACGATTTCCAACTTTATCATAGAGAGTTTCACCAACATCCATTAAATGATGAGTTGCATGAGCATCTTCATTATCTGGATTTGCATTCTTGTTCTTCAAGATCACTAACTCTCTTTTCTTTTTCAACCTTTCTGCCTTCTCTCTGTCTGCAACTGGATCTGTAACTCTTGTGAAATATTTTTCCATTGAGCACTTCTTTCAGCATCATCTTTAGCCATAGCTTTTCTTCTGTTTTCAACATCAGTTGGATCAGAAAATTCTTGCCCAAACTTCTTTTCCAGCTTTCCTCGTAAATCATAAACAATGTTGAATAACAAGCTAACATCTCCTTGAAGTTATTCAATCTGTTGATCTTTCTTTACAATAGTGTCTTCAAGTTGAATAATCTTTGCATCTTTATGAATCGAATCTTGCTCAAGCACAACCATTCGTTTCTTCATATCTCTCATGCTGATAAATTCATCTTCATCACTTGAATCACTATCAAATGGCATTCTTAGTGGTTCTTTAGGCCTTTTACCACTAGAACTGCCAGGTTCTTCATGAACAATTCCAGAAGGTCCAGCATCAACAATTCCAGAGGGCCCAGCTTCATTGTGAACTTCAACATTGGGCCCAGTTTCATTTTGAACTTCAACATCCATCGTAGCTATATCATCTCCTTGAGTACCAGCATCAAAATCAAAGAAATTCTCTGCAGTGGTGGTAGTATCGTCAACATTCTTTTCAAAATCGAAGTCATACAAACCTTCGTTATCATCAGCAACATTCACTGATTGATCTTTTCCTTGTTCAACAAACATTCCAGGTCTAGGATCCCTCCTTTTCCTTTTCAATGGAATGGAATCAGAATCCCTTGGGCTTTCAACAGGCTCTTCAGTTGATACTGACAGATCGGAAGGAGGATTTCCCATCTTGTCAGTTACTGACTTTATTAGCATAGCCAAACTTTCAGCAGAAATCACTGGATTAACCGTAGAAACAGCATCAGCATTAACTTCAGGAGGAAGTTCTATGTCATCATCAGAGTTACACATTATCTCAACTCCTTCATCGTCAGAGTTAATTGTAATACGCTCTGGCTCAGGCTCACCTTCAACTCTCCTTGGAACATCATGTTCTTCAGCAACAATAGCACGTGCAGTTACAGATCGTGCCATCACTGGATTCTCACCAATATCTTCTGTCTCTGCGAACTGACCAAATTTCTCCAATTCGATCAAACCTTCAAACTTTTTCTCGGTTCCTTTCTTCGTAGTGAGAGCACCAAAACATGAAGGACCCATAGGCTTTAACTCCAACGTATCACCAGATCTCTTCAATTCAGGATAACGCTCATTCAAAATCATCTGCACAAATCTTGGATACATAAGAAACTTATCCTTCCGAAGCCCAATTGCATTTCGCTTCATTGCTTCCAAGATATATCTAGAATAATTAAACGGCTCGTTTGTAATCACACATATCAATGCAGCAGTCTGTGTGGTATTCAACTGATCAATTCCCCCTCTATTTTCTGACATGCACAAAAGGAACATGTGCAGTAATAGACGCCAGTAAGGATGCACAAACTTCTTAACTAGGGGAGGAAACTTTCCTTCATAACTTAAACGAGGCAAAATTGCTTCCACGGTTCCAGCAGGAAGTTCTATAGGATCTGTTTCCTGATCATTAAACTTCAACACATCTCTAATAATCTGCTCAGTCACTATAACTTTCGTCTTTTCAATCTCAGCAACTATAGCTCCCTTTCCTTCAACGATTTCAACTTTAGCAGTCTTCCAAAAGTCTCGAATAAGGCTTTCATAAACAACTGGATTCTCACGTAGAGCATGAACAATCCTACATGTATTTAGGCCTTTCATCAACGACGTATACAGCTGCTTGTGCTTCACTGGTGGAGGTGCTAAATATCCAACTTGATTATGAGAAGATATAAACTTTAAATCCATTTTCTGCACACAACACAAATCAAATAAGTTTCCAACTTTCGAATATAACAGTGATAAAAATAAAAACCAAAACAAACACTGTTACTGTTCACTCGAGACCATGAGTCGCAACCAAAAGGTCTCGAGTCGAAACCATGAGTCGCAACCAGCAGATTACGAGTCGCAATCATGAGTCGCAACAAACAAAATTGAGTCGCAACCATGAGTCGCAATCTTGATGTTGCGAATCGTAACCACTGGTTTCGAGTCCTAAGTGTTTTGATTGCGAGTCAAAACTTCATCGGAAACATCATCGGAAACTTCAAATCCTCATCGGAATCTTCAAAAATTCATCGGAATCTTCATCAGACATTCATAATCTCCTGCAAAACTTGAATGATGACGTCATTATACCTTGATGATTAACGAAGAAGATTGCGAGTCGCAATCGGAAACCAGTCGGAACAGTTGATGAATGCCGGAATCTTGAGAGAGAAAATATGATTTGATTGCGAGTGCACAAGGTTATGACTCGTAACCTCCTTTTATACTCAGATGTTGTCATGGGCCCATGTCTTATGGACTTGGGCCTTGTGGACTTGGGCTCAAAACAGATTTATCAATTAATTAATTTTTTAAACCCATTTCAAAAACTGATTTAGTAAAAACTATCCATTAACCTTTTGAGCAATGTTTGCAAAATAAAAACCTAAAAAACAAAATTAAATAATAAAAATTATTTACAAAAATAAATCAGGAAATTTGCATAGATACTCAGGGATCAAATCACAAGGTTTCGGGCTTGACTTCACTTATCAACACTGATCTACTACAGGATGATCTAGACAACTGCCAGTATATTTGTCCTCTTAAACTCATCTCCCTAGACCTTTTCCATATAACTGCCTGTACCTCATTTTATCATGTTTTGATATTTTAACCATGAACACCCAAACAAATACTAATCAAATCCCGGAAATATAAACAACACACTCTATCATGCAAGTATCTTCCCTACCACATATTTCACAAGTCCAATCCAGATTTCTGAAATCTTAACTGAGATTAGATTGAGAAGAGAACAGAATAGATCTTAAGCAAAGATGGTTTAATATACAAATCAAATGAGTTTTCTCAATTTGATATAGGTTTCATGGGTTTCTTTTGGGCACTTGAGGGCCTCTTTCGGGTGTTAATTGATCTACAGATCGACAACGTACAGCTAGGTCAGCATGTATCTGGATGCAGCAGAAGCTGTAGTTGCCTAGCACATCCAGGTCAGCATGTATCTGGATGCAGCAGAGGAGGTACACGACTTTTTCCGATAAGATTTCAGAATCAGATCAAAATTGTGTGTATCGGGAAAAACATACAGACATTCAAATAGACATATGCTAATTCCAGGTGACTTTCTTTTCTGAGGTCATATACTCGTTTAGTTCTGAACAGAAACAGCTAATGTTTCCAATCTTAAGGATAGAGCCTACCAACACATCATACTAGAGTCAAACTTTTTCGATACTGGTCTTACATGAGTCAGCCCTCGACCATAATGTGAAAATTCATTTCATTTCCCAGTCCAGCCACACTTCTTTTTGTATTTTTCAATTTTTTAATGTTTTTGTATTTTTCGATTTTTATAATTTTTTTGATTTTTCGATTTTTCTCCCCCTAAATTTGAACATAAATAAAAACTACCTAAGAATAGAAAACTTTATGAACAAATTTACCTACGAAAAACAAAAGCATGCTCAATCAGTAAAACGGATCATTTTTAGAAAATCCACAAGCACTCTGAATTTCGAGCTGCTGACAGGTTTGGTGAACAAATCGGCAGCATTTGCATCTGTGTCGATTTGTTCAAGAGTAATAAGACCTCTGTCAAAACAATCTCGAATAAAATGAACTTTAATATCAATGTGCTTGGTTTTGGAGTGAAAGACAGGATTTCGAACAATTTGTATTGCAGCATCATTATCGCAGTAAATAGTAGTGTTAAGATAAGTCAAACCATAATCCTGCAATTGATGTTGCATCCACACCACTTGAGAGCAAGAAGCAGAAACAACAACATACTCGGCTTCAGCTGTAGATATCGCCACTGTTTGTTGTTTCTTGCATTGCCAAGAAATGAGCCGATCACCCAAAAATTGGCAACCCGCAGATGTAGATTTCCTGTCACTGTCAGTACCTCCAAAATTGCTGTCAGAAAAAGCAAACAAGTCAAAATTGGAATCCCTCGGATACCACAGGCCAAACCGAGGTCGGCCTTTAAGATACCGAAAGATCCTATTAACAGCAGTAAGGTGAGAAGTTTTAGGATTAGCCTGATAGCGTGCACAGTTGCAAACAGCAAACATAATGTCCGGACGGCTAGCTGTGAGATACATCAATGACCCGATCATAGACCTTCAAGTCGTGCAACCGGAGCATACACTTCATCATAATCCAGTCCTTCAATTTGTCTAAATCCCTGAACCACCAGCCTTGCTTTGTTTCGAACTATGACTCCTGCAGAATCCTGCTTGTTTCGAAATACCCATCTAGTTCCAAGCTTACGTTTTCCTGTTGGCAACTTGACGAGCTTCCATACTCCAAGTTTTTCAAACTGGTTCAGCTCTTCGTGCATAGCATCTACCCAGCCAGGTTCCTGCAAAGCTATATCAATGGTTTTAGGTTCGATTTGAGAAAGATAACAAGAATATAAGCAAGTGTTAATGGTTCCTGATTGACTCCTGGTCAAAATTCCTGCATTTACAGGACCAATCACATTCTCGATTGGGTGATTGCGTTGAACGCTCGTAGGTATGGCCAAATCAGGTACAATCTCCTCTTCAGTGGTGGTGTTGCTAAACTCCCCCTCATTAGGTGCTGTAGTAGTGTGAACTACAGGAGAAGTGACAACACAATCCTCAGGAATTGGTTCAGGAAACAATGCAGAGTCACTCGTTGATGCACCCTCAGGGGATCGATTGACCGACGGAGTTGGTGTAGGATGTTGCGTAAACACCATTCCGGTGGATCAATGGTATAATGCCTCACGTTGTCTTGCATCTGTTCTTCGTCTTCCGTATCTTCAAACGACAATGGTTGTTTGGGAATAGACACACCTGCAACTGAAACATCACTTGACAAAATGTTAAATGATTTAAACAGAGCAGAATAATCGTATAACCAATCTGGACCAACTCTAGCGTCCGTAGCATTCTCTTCAAGCCATTCAATGTTGCACGACTCGACGACCTTTTTAGTTACTTTGTTGTATACCCTATAAGCAGAGCCTTTAGCATATCCAACAAAGTAACATTCGTCACCTTTGACTTCAAACTTTCCGTTGGAGTCCATTAGTAATAATACACATGGACAACCAAAGATACGAAAGTGTGAAACCGAAGGTTTATGTCCTTCCAGAATCTCATAAGGGGTTTTCATGTGACGTTTGTTAACTAAAGCATGATTCTGGATATAACACGCCGTGCTAACAGCCTCGGCCCAAAAGAAGCTAGGAAGCTTTGAATCAGCCAGCATAGTACGTGCAGCCTCAATGAGAGTACGATTCCTTCTTTCAGCTACTCCATTTTGTTGTGGAGTTCGAGGCGAACTGAACTGAAGATCAATTCCCTTATCAATACAGAAAGTGTCCAAAGTAACGTTCTTGAATTCTGTCCCATTGTCTGATCGAATAACCTTCACCTTAGTACTCGCTTGATTTTCAGCCAAAGTAATGAATTGTTTTACCAAGACAGCAGTTTCATTTTTGTGGCTGAGAAAATACACCCAAGTGTAGCGAGAGTAATCATCGACGATTACCAGACAGTAAGCTTTCTTCCCAATACTCAGCACATTCACTGGACCAAAAAGATCCATGTGAAGTAGTTCGAGTACAGCTTTTGTCGAGGGTACTGGTTTAGTCTTATGAGGTTTTCGATGAGCTTTCCCTTTCGCACAAGCAACACATTTCTCCACCAACATGAAGTCCTTGATTGGAAGATCACGTACCAGTTGACCTTTAGCTAGACGGTTCAGATTTTTCATATTCACATGCCCAAGTCGACGATGCCACAGCAGACCATCATGCTCTGAAATTTTTGAAAATAGACAAGTGATCTCTTCACACGGTTTCTTGTTCATATCAATGACATAAGCATTTCCCTTTCTTTCAGCTGTCATTAAGAACCAGTCTTCTGGAATTACAATCCCAGGCTTAAGAACATGACATCCCTTCTTCGTGAAATGAACTGAATTCCCTCGGTCACAGATCTGCGAAATACTTAACAGATTGTGTTTCAGTTCTGGAACATAATTAACATTTTCAAAGCTTAAGACACCGTTTCGAACAGTTCCTTTTAACGTGATTCTGCCTGACTCTCCTCCCGCAAATGAGACATATCCACCATTAAACTCTTTGACATTTACCAGTTGGGATAGGTCTCCTGTCATGTGCCTGGAACAGCCACTATCCATGTACCAGAGGCGCACGGTAGTCCTCCACAGCTATTCCTGCACGATTAGTGGGATTAGTTAGATTTAGGAACCCAGCCCATAGTGGATCTGGGTTTTCCTTGTGCATCGATATACATCACCCTCTGCCAAACCAAATTATCTTTATTCAGAAATTTTGAAACATTCCTTTTGGCGACATTTTGATGATATGATTTCATTGAATTGGATTGCATGCCATTAGCTTTAGGTTTCCAAAACTGTCTTGACCAGTTAGAATTGAAACTTTCAAAAGCGTTACCAAAAGAATTACTTCGATTACGCTGAAAATTTGTTTGTCTATTCTGATATTGATTATAGCGTTTGGCTGCATTCCAATCCTGATCAGAAGGTCTAGTTCTATGATGATAGTTGTTCTTCATCGTCTTAGTCCTTGCAGACATCATGGACTCCGAACAGTGATATCGGTTAGACGTGACCTTCTGATTTCGCCCTGATGTTTTCTTATTCGGTGTCCTTGGGAGTTTACCACAATTTCTGGCAATGTGACCAGCAATGCCACAGTTAAAACATGTTTGACGTTTCACATTTTGAATATTCTTGACATTTTGACTCTGTTTGCTTGATTTCGTGTGATTCGATGTTTTAGTTTTCTGAACATGTTTGACTTGTGGTTTTTCTTTAGACAAATTTTCTTCTAATGATTTCTCTTTTAGATCAGCATCCTTTTCATTGTTACTTAATCTTGATTCCGAATTTGAACATGTACGAGTTTCATCCAAATGCGTTTTATCAAGGCATTTATCATCTGAAACTGATTCAGGTTCACTTCCCGAACAAGAAGAAGTCTCAGCAATATGCTCTTCCTCAATGCATTTGTCATGTGAAACTGATTCAGGTTCCTTTTCTGAGCCTGAAGAAGTTTCATCAACATGCATTTCCTCAGAGCATTGATCTTGTGACACAGATTCAGGTTCATTAGTTAACACAGTTTCCAATGGGGTCCCACTAGATTCAACATTAGGGACACCCACTGAGACAGATTCAGAAGAAGAATCAGGATACTCTTGATTTTCTTGAGAAGTCGTTTCAGTGGTTTCACTGAATGCATCCTGAGGGACCTCGCCTGTAACATTTTCACAAGCTGAAACATTAGAGATGTTAGGATCACAAGCATTAGCTGAAAAACAATCACCACACTTATTGTTCAAATCATCCACACAAACATTATCAGTTTTGCCCAAAACAACAGGCTCACAAGATGAAACATAAGCTGAAAACGACGCAAACAAAGAACTAGTAAAAGCAATGTCAGACTCAGTTGGTTCAGAATAATGTTCAAAATATGGTTCAGAAACATTTGAAATAACTACTGGTTCACTCCCATGAACATCACCACACTTTACTTCAGAGCTATCATCTGCACATGACGATGAAACGTTAGGATCAATTGTTCCTTTATGAACAAAATTCAAAGGTGTAGACTTTTGTGGCTCAACATGTCTGTTATGGACAGACGATTTGTTGTTATTTGAACCATAGGTCATTTTACTTTCGTTCAGCATCTCCTCCTCAGTCATTGGTAAATAAGTGTAATTATCATTGTACGGAGGAGGAGTCTGATTATAACCCAATCTCGACCCTTTCTTTTTAGAATATGCTAATTGTTGATCACACAGATTTTTGACTAATTTACTGGAGGAATCGAATTTTTTAATGTTTAACTGATTAATTTGGTATTTATCTCTAACATTCTCCAGTTCTTTAGTCACCTCACACAGTTTTTCTTTGACTATGATGAGTTGGGCTGTAGCTACACTAACATCGTCCTTGAGTTGAACGATGTCCTTACGCTGAGCTTCGATTTTCTCTTTGAAAAGTTTTTCGTTTTTCGTTAAAGTGAAATTTTTCCGTTTAATTTCATTATAGTCTTCGATTAGCTCAGCGTTGTGAATTCTATAAGCCTCAACTCGTTCCCTACATTCAGGAGTGCAGAAAACAGAAATTACCTCTTCTTTCGTGAGACCTTTGACAGGTGCTGACAGGATTTGAGTCATGAATGCAAAATCATCAGCTGCAGTCTCTTCCTCTGGCTTTGGGCTATGTTCGCTTGAAGTCATGAAAGCAATGTTGGATGTAGCAGTTTGATTCTCTGGAGCTGATATGTTCAGACGCTCAATTTCTGAAGACCAATCAAAGTTGATGTTGGGCTGCACCACCAGTGCTTGTGCTAATCCTTGCGGCTGTGGACTTCCAGAAGCGGCAGTATCTGCTATACTTGTAGTGGTCACAAGAGCTCTTTCTCGATTAGGAGTTGCAGGTTGAGCAGGAGTTGCAGGAGTTTGATCTCTGTTTACAAGTGGCTTCGGGCAGTTTCGAGCATAGTGTCCTTCCTCATGACAGTTGAAACAACGAAGATTGAAGGGTACTTTAGCAGCTCCATTCCATGCATTTCCCCACCTGTTTTTACCTGTTCTTTTCACAAACTTTTGGGCTCTGAAGGCTGCCATTGCCATCTGCCAGGTGATATCCATTTCTTCAACATCATCTGGATGAATCTGTGTCAGATCATCAGGACTCCACTTTGGTGGATCAAGCTTTCCTGCAATGAAAGCATTCAGACAGTTGATCACTGAAGCTGCTATATCCAGTTTTTCTTTTGATTGATTTGCGAAGAAGGCCATCATTTCGTTGTTTGCAGCGGAGGCAGAGGTAGGAGCAACAGTAGAGACATTTCCAGCATTTTGAATTGAAGCAGGAGATGCTGAAGAAACAACTTGATTTGAGGATCCAGATGAGTGCACCTTTGCTGAAGTTGGAGAAGCGGATGAAGTATTGCGAAACATCTGAAAGCCTCCTTGAGACAATAAGGCTGTGTTGCTGTTGTTGTTGGAGGAGGCGGGAGCAATGGAGAAACCAGCAGCTAGCATACTGTTCTTGTAATTTGTTTCTCTTTGCTTATCATCCAGTTCGCATGCCTTAATGTGAGAGATCATCTCTGACAGAGTGCATCTAGCTAGGTCTTTTGTCTTCTTGATCATAGCAACATGATGATCCCAACTCTTTGGTAGTGCATTGAGAAGTTGTCGATTTGAGGATGCATTTGTTGTATGAATTTCTTCCATTTGCATTTGAGTGACTAGCTTCACGAATCTCTGAATCTGATTGTCTATCGTTTCACCATAAATATGGTTGAAATTGTTGAAGTTTTGTTGCAGCAAATTTCTTCGGCTCTCTTTCATGTCTTCGTTTCCTTCATATACCTCGATCAGAGAATCCCACAATTCTTTGGCAGATTTGCAGGTGCGAAAACCAATAGCAATATCAGGACCCAAACCCATGGTTAAGTAGGAAAGAGCTCGATCATCTTCTTCAACAATGAGCAAATCATCTTCAGTGTACTGATCTCGAGGCTTCTTTATTTTGACATCTGGTTCTGTGGGGCTTTCCATCATAATCTCCCTAGGTCCTCTCAAAATGCTTCGCCATAGCTTGTAATCCTTAACCTTCAGATGCTGTTCAAAGCGCCACTTCCACTCGGGAAAATCATTAGCATCAGTTAACCTAGGAATGCGTGTTGTAGTTCCAAGCTTTGAGTCCAATTCTTGTTGTTGATTAAGGGCGGTCAATTCACTGTTGTTAGACGACATGTTTAATTAATCAGTTAATTAATTAATTAGTTTTTGTTTTAAGTCCAAAAGTCAACAGTCCAAATGTCCGTAAATCAGTGTCGTTGCGAGTCGTAACAGCTGGGTCGAAACTGCAGTGGTTGCGAGTCGTAACTAAAACAGAATGAGCCGAAACCGAGGTTGCGAGTCGTAACAGCTTTGGTTGCGAGTGGAGACTGACTACTGGTTGCGAGTCGCAACTGAAACAGGATGAACCGAAACCGTGGTGAATGCGAGTCGAAACCAAAACGTGATGAACCGCAACAATGATGGTTGCGAGTCGTAACCAGAACGTGATGAACCGCAACTGAGATGGTTGCGAGTCGAAACCTGCAAAAGAATAAACGATAAGATCTGTTTACTAGCAATCCCGATTTTTCAGCACTTCCAAAATTCAAAGATATCGTAATCTTTGAATCTGTTGACCACCAACTTCCCGTAAAATCAGCAAACACCTTTTTCAGAAATCAACAAACCAAAATCAGTATAATTTTGATGAATCGGTCAGGAACAGTTTAAGTATTTCACTGCAAAACATGCAACAAAATAGATCAGTAGCACAAATAATTCTTGAATCCGAATGATATCAAAACCGAGCCCTTGAATGGCTTCAATGGCTCTGATACCAATTGTAAAATCCGTGAGGATCTCTCAATGATATCAAACTCTAACTTGTGAAAGCGCGGAAATCAATCACAAGCCGATTCAAGAATATAAACTAATAAACAAGATGAAAACAATAATCAAAACACAAACCGATAACTTGCATTCAAAGACTTGCTAAGACTGATACAAGAAATCGCCTAGGAACTCGGTTCCTCTACTTGATGTCGCCCCCAACTGTTAACCAAATCAACAACCTCAAACAATGAGGTAAATGTTGTTTAAATACAAAACCAACTGGGCCGAAATCTAAGCCCATGCGACACCCACCATACTAGCCCAAACCTTACATAATTAACCCAAAACATAAGAACTAAACAAGTACATAATCAACCCCTAAACTATGCTAACCTACATGAATAAACCTTCGGGTTCCAACATCTACCTTTGTTTGTTTCGCCATCATAGCTTTATCAGCCATCTTCTTTAGATTCTCCGCCGTCATCTCTTGGTTCACATCAATGATTTCTTCCACATGCTTCTTCACTGGTTCTACTTCCTTTTTCTTTGTTGAATATTGCTCTGCAGCAGTAGGAATAGATACGAGCAGTGCTTCAAAATCTACTGTTTTAGGATCCACAGCAGGATTCCCGTCTACATCTAAGTAGCAATTTCTCTTAGCATCCCATCTGTTGGCATCTCTTGCTTCACAGAAAACCTCGTACATTTTATCCAGCCTCATTCGTGCAATGTATTCTTCTCGATGAAACTTTCTTTCTTGCATTTAGCAACTAACGCAACACCCTCATTCGGAATGTATTTGTTCCAGTTAAAGCCCTCATCTTCCTGAGTAACCACCAACGCTCGATTTTTCTCTTTTGATGAACCTTCTTCGATCTGTGGTCGACTGATCTTCGGTGGTTGTTCTTTGTTGCGATGATAAACCGCCTTTCGATAGTAATCATCGTGAAAAGGATTAACACTCTCATCCACATCCTGGTTTGGACATTCTCGTTTGAAGTGTCCTTTTTGTTTACATTTGAAACATGTAACTTTGGATTTATCAAATCCAAGTTTTGTTGTAGGACCTCCAATACACTGTCTCCCAATTATCTCCATGAATCTTTGAGCTCGTCTAATCACACTTGCCATGCACCATCGAATGTCAGTCAACTCCATCTCATCTGGATCAATTTGATCATAGTCTTCCTTAGTCATGTTGGGGTTTCCGATTTTCCCCGCAACCAGACTTCCATATGACTCCAAAATTCATGTAAGAAGACCATTTGCTGCTTAGCTGCATCAACACTCATGCTCTGTGAGTTGCTTAGATTTACAGCTATGTTGCAATGAATCACATTTGGATTGGAGTTATTTTGATTTTGATGAATGTTCGGTGCAGAAGACGATTGATAGTTTGAATTGGCATTTGAGTTTGAATAACCAAAACCACTACTCGATGAACCACTATTTGATGTGATAGTACATGAAACATCGAGTTTGATGGAGCTTTGGTCCCGAGATGATCGGTTCGGTGATAAGAAATGAGTAGAAGATAGAAACGACATCGAACAATCACTTATAATCTGGTTTCTTATTCATATATGAAAGTTACATACCCGTGAAACCAGTTTGATAGCATCTCCCCATATTGAACCAAAAAGCTTGTCCAACACAAGACCCAAGCACTCCTATATATAGACTGCCTTGTAGGATCGTTTTTTGACCCAAACGAGTCATCCAGAACAGTTTTTGCTCAATACGAGAGGCGGAAACAAACGTATCAAGGTAATTCAGCTTGCAATTCACTTTAAACTGTCTTTTGATTGATATGACAAAGATTTACAGCGAGTAGACACTTCGACAGTAGTTCGGCACTGAAACCGGAAAGTTACAAATGACATGACATGATTGGTATTTATAGGTAGCATGATTTCGCACGGAACCACTTCATATGAAATCATTTCATGCGAAATAGTCATTTCGTACGAAATCAACCAATGATTTCGTGCGAAATAGCTGAAACTCATTTCGTACGAAATAGATCTTCTATTTCGTGCGTAACAGCCAAAACCTATATTTTCCCAGATTTCTAGTATGACGTGCCCTGATCTATATAATACATACAAGACTCGATACAAGACGAAGTCGACAGACGTATGCACCAACAGACTCCCCTTCGGATGTTGACGAAGTCTTCGGTACGAGTCTTCAGCATGTCAACTCTTCAGTCTTGATTGGTCTTCTCGTTCTTTCTAAAATGTTCTCCATTATAAGAATCTTTCAAACTTTATCTTCTCTTCTTCAGCATCAACACTCCCTCTTGAATGATATTCCAGGATCTATCTCTGGCTCTAACCTTGTCAGACTCACCCTTTCATCAAGCTGGGATTGCTGTCTGGAATTAGCTATCACCTTGAGATCGAATCCTGGCTTTAACCCTGCTTAAGTTGTCACAAGTTGTGGATCGTAGCATGGCTCTCTATAATTATTCAGAATCAAGAACCTGGCTTTAACCTGCACAAATCTCTTCTCAGAACAAATTATTTAAGATTTAACAATTTTAGAATCTTTTCTTACCACTTGGAATTTTAACACTCAAGGTTTTGATTCAAATTAATGAATCATTTGAACTTTTCAAAATCATACATCATTTCTCTCAACTTCTCCCAAACCACTTGTTCATCATGTTTAGCTCTTGGAATTTTGAAAATCAGCTCATCATCATTAGTTGTCGAAAATCTTTTTGAATTTTTTTCAAGAATTTTATGCTAAAAGACAATCTTTTTGGATTTTTGGTTTAAATGAAATACAGTAAAGAAATACTAACAAACAATATTTTTGTGAGTTTGTGTTAGGGAATCATATCAGCTATTGACAAGTTACAGGTACCGTTAAGCTTTGATTACATATTCAGAATTAAACAATTCGCTTAGATTGCCAATATACTGATCCTCTTAAATTTTCACACAAATTTCAATCTGTTCAGGATACGAATTTAATGTTTTAAGATCTTCAACTTATACGCGTGTACCATCTCAGAATATACTCCCGTATCCCGACTTCTATATTCAGTCTTACAGGCGAGTGCACACTAATGATTATCTGTAAAGGGGTAAATGTGAGTCCATGAGAGCTCAGGCTAGTGTTGGTGCACTGATGTCTGTTAACTTCGTCTTTATTGAGTCTTGTATTGTATTGTATTGTACAGATCAGGGCATGAAAAACGAGAAAACAGTATTTGAGGTAATTCCGCATGAAATGAGCATTTGTCATTTCAAACGGAATTAAGGTTACAAGCGAAATTATTAATTCCGCACGGAATTAACTAATTCCGCATGAACTCATAATTCCGCTTGAGTTGTTTTCATGCGGAATTAACCGTCTATAAATACTGAACATTCCTGATTCATTTTATACGAAATTACTGTTGGAGAGCTTAGGTGCTACTGAATTTTTGTCAGAATTGTTTGTAAAAAGCTCAGGAAATCTATAAGAAGAAAATTAAAGGAAAACAAGCTGTTTGACATCAATTACATTGATTCCGCCTTTGTTTTTGATGATGAACTACTCAGATTGACTCGTTAGGCTCACACGACGATCCAACAAGTGGTATCAGAGCTCAGGACGAGGAGTTCATACCAATTCAGCTTGATTTCACCAGATTCTCTCACTTCTACACCTTCTTTTCTGATTTGAACTAGATTTAACGGTTGAATTGGCTTAAAACTCACATATATCACGTAAAACATAGTTTTAACTAATCCTTGAGAGTTTTGGACCTTAATTTGAACAAATTTCGATAAAAACTGATAATTCTGTTTGAAAAGTTGTTCGGACAAACTGACGTCATCCTAATTTCGTTTGAACTGGAACACTAATTCCGCACGGAATTAGTTACATTGACTTAATTTCGCTTGAAAAGTGCAGTATATTTCACACGGGATTTAATTTCGTTTGAAGCTTCCAAGCGGAATTACTAATTTTGCTCCAAGTGATTAATTTCGTTTGAAATCAATCTAATTCCGTACGAAATTAAATTCTGGTTGGTAATTTCGTTTGAAACCTATTTCCGTGTGAAAGTAATCCCGTTTGAAGGGTAATTTCATTTGAAGTTCACAATTCCGTGTGAACTAATTTCATTTGAAACTCACCTTTTTCAAAATTCCAAAAATTTTTCTAAGTGTTTGTTGACTGTTTCAGCGTGAAAGATGGACGAGTTCATGAATCCTTTCAGTGATATGTTTGCCTTTGCGGGAAACACCGGAGATGATACTTCAAGCAACACCAATGAGAACACTCCGAGTGCGAAGAAAACTTTGTCGGATGCTTTAAGTTTGGAGAGTGCATACGGCACATATAACAAACCTCCAAAGTTGATGGCGATTGAAGAGTACAATCGGTGGGCAAAGAAATTTGAAGAGTGGTTAAAGGCATTTGCGTATCCAAGCTGGAAAAGTTTAAAGAATGGATACAATGATGGAGGAGAAAATGGTGAAAATCTGACACAAACTGAAGATATAGAGAATTTTTTTGCTGAACAAAAGTGCATCGCATTGCTGCATCAGTCTGTCAGAGACGACATAATATCTTTGATTGAGTACAAAAATGCTACAGGTCTTTGGGAAAAACTAAGGGTTAAATGTGTGGGTAGTGCTGAAATAGTAAAAAAAACAAAAAGAAACTGTTAAGAAAAGAGTTTGATTTATTTGGTTGTTTAAAAAATGAATCTGTTTCTAAAATGATTGAGAGGTTCGGGCACTTGAAGTTGGAGCTGGCTAGACACGGGGTTGTATATTCTCAAGAAGAATTAGTGGACAAATTGTTTGACTCGTTGCCAGATGAGATGGATTGGCAATACTTTGCATTGATGTTGAAGAATACAATCGAGTCAGGAAAGTTGACAGTAGATCTGCTTATAGAAAGACTGGAGAGTCACGAGCTGGAGATAAAGAAATCTGTCACACCCCGACCACGTAAAACAACAAAACGTGGCAGAAACGTCGGGGAGTGTTGTAACAGAATCATTTTTTTCACAACCATGGAATAAATAGTTTTGTTTTATTAAATCAAATGTATTACATTACATTAGAAATTGAAACAAAACATAAACAAATAGTCTTTCCTTGTTATTAAGTCACTAAGGCCTCGTCCATTCCTATGTGAGCATACACCAATATCATCATCAAATATCATCAACTTATTGTACCTGAAACACATGTGAAAATACGTCAGTATAAAAATGCCGGCGAGTACATAGGTTTTATGTGAGTGTCAGATTCATGGCTCGTTTTACATGTTGCAATGCTTATTTAAAAACCTTATTTTGAAAAGTATAGCATTGCGACATAATTAACTAACTCAAATCAAGTTGATTATAATTTATAAAATCTCGTAGCCATGATTCTTAACTCCAAAACATTTGTTTGATTAAACCTAGATTGTAAATCGTTTTTGAAATAAAACTCAAAAGGTATATATCTGTTGATAGAAAAACCTTGTATTATAACTTTGTTTTTGATAACCTTGCCCAAGTGATCCAGAAACGGAACGATATATAATGTGTTAAAAGCACTTATATATAGGAAGTACCAGCGGCATATCCACCATACTTTTAGCACATTACACCCGCCTCGTTACCTAATCACTTCCCTAACCCAACGGTTCAAACAGATTTCAAACGGTTCATGTCAATCAACAGATACAAATGGTTCACACGGTTCAACAGTTACAAACGGTTCACATAATTCAATGGTTACAAATGGTTCACATAATCAAATGGTTACAACGGTTCACATAGTCAAATAGTTACAACAGTTCAAAATGTAATTCAGTGTGTCCATATGCTGGATGAGCATATGCAGCAAAATGTAATGTAAAACAATGTACTAAGTATGCACACAATGGACATACATAGCATAAAAACATAATGAAATCATGTACTAATAGTGTACTAATGAACATAGCAAGTATATGATATAAAAACATGAAAACATGAAAGTAACAAGTAGGCACATGTGTTTCACCCAAAACGTTTGAAAAATAGTAAAAGAGGGGTCTATGTACTCACTTGAGGGTGCTTAGAAGTCTTGAACAACAACCAAGCAAAGCTAGAGGGATCACGGAAATCAAACGACACTTAATATAGGTAACTACATTAATAACCGGACCTAACTCAGAAGATCGGATAGTATGAGGTTTCGTAAACCAAATGAGTATTGGAACTCATATGATATGGTCTAACAAAGCCTACATACTAAAATGAAACCTAACCTAATTGCTTACGACCCGATATGACCCGTTTAGGTAGCTTACGCTACTTTAACGCGTCGTTCGCGTAAAACACCTTCGGAACGCCTAACTAGTCCTATGACAAGTAATATATGCCTTAACATGTCTAGTATTACTGTCTAATCAGTTTAGATGTCAAAATTTAGGTTACATATGCTTAAAATGAATTTATGCGTAAAAAGGGTATTTTGGTAATTTTCCTAAGGCATATAAACTACCTATCATACGATTAAATTAAACCTAGGTGACCATAAGGTATAACCTCGGAAGGTTATTCCCTATGCTACTATGGTCACTAAACATGTTTGGTCGGATCCTAATGATCGACCAAACGGGTCGTGTTCGAAAGTCTAAGCGGGTGTTTAGTTCGCTTGACTTACGACTCTACACAAGCACTAAACTAAAAAGTGACGAGCTAAACATGCTAAAACATGTTTAGTTAAGTTGAAAAACAGGTTTGGTATCAAAACAAACGGTTTTGATACCTATAAGTAGCTTGGTTACAAAATACGTGAGAAAACGCATTTTGGCCGAAACTACGACTCGTAACTGAGCCTAGATAACATGATAATCAGTAGGTATAGTCACTAGGGACCATAACCATCGTGATTACGCTCACGTTATAAAGTTCAAACGAACTTCGCGTTGACCATAAACTGGTCAAAGCAGAAAGTCAAACGCAGTTTGACTTTAACGATAAAAACAAATGAAAAGAACGAAAGAATACTTCTAAAAGGTCCCCGCAAGCTATGATCCGATTTACTCTCAGGTATGAAGCATAAACTTCAACTTAGAGAGCCAAAGTCAGATCATTGTGGGTTTTGCAAGTGAAAGGAGGTGGGTATATATAGGAAATCTAGAACCGTTAGGATCGTTCATCGTAAAACGAGCTTCGATCTCATCCGTACACATGTGCCCATGGTTTTGTGAAACCATGGGAGCCCATAGTTTCATTAAAACCATGTGCAAATGAGGGGAACAGCTGGAATAAGCTGGAATTTATATTTTTCATCTTGGTCCTTTCCTAAGATAACTATGGCAGAATGTCAATTTTGGTCCCTGAACTTCATAATCTTGCATTTCGGCTCATTTTTGACACGTTTAAGCCCTGTTAACCTCATTTCAAGACTCTAAAATGAAGTTAAAGTATAGGGAACTCAAAACATGTTCAAAAATATGTCGGATGTCGGTTCGTTTGGTCGTACGGTTGCGTTGTTCGGTTAATTACGACGGAAGTCGTAACGAACGCAAAAACGATCCAAATCAAGCGACGAATGGAATTTTCTTATGTCAAACACTAAAATAAAATATTTTAATGCTTACATAAACTTTGGATGTCCGGATGTATTCAGAACGTAAGATATGCGCGAAAATGCAAACTTATGCACTTTTTGACGCTTTTAGTCCCTGAATGAACATAAAATTTATTTTTGCGCACAAAACACCTCAAAGCCTATTTCTAAGCTACGTAAAGGATATTTAGGGCATATTTAACTTATGATCAAGTTCTGGATTGTTCGTTACAGCTTAAATCGGCATACTTTCGCAGTTTGTCAATTTTAGTCCTTGTAAGCGAACAAACTTGATTTCGGCATACCAAACCATCCAAAACTTATTTCTAAGTTATGTAAAGGTTATTTAAGGTATGTTAAGCCTATTTCACTATTTCGTAGTGTTTGTTGCATTAAATTGATTATATTTACGCATCAGATCGCGTATAACCTTCCAGAAAGCGATTTAAGGCCCGAAATCGAACAAGAATTGACATGTGCAAACGATACACATGTTTACACAAATCCCAAGTATGAAACCCAATATTTCATTGATTTGGTTTTTGTTTGATGGTCGCAGAGGCACAGGTGTCACAAAATCAAACAAAGTCAATCATTCTTCATATCAGCAGAATGTGGAGTTGTACTATCCAAGAAGTATGATTCCCAAGAATGTGTCTCCCAAAACAGCCTTCTCTGCTGAAAATTCCAGCACATCAAGTAAAGAGAGTTCAAGCAGTGGTTTTCACAGTGGTTCTTCATCAACTTCAAGCCAATCAGCTTCAAAGAACTTGTTTCAATGAAACATTGCTGTGGATTTAAAGAACGCTCAAAATTTCAGCAAAGAATCAGCAAAACAGCAGATGGTGTTCTTAGCTTCTGTGCTAGAGTCATATGAAAGCCTTGTGGCAGGCAAGATTGGAAACACCAACCTAACAAAGGAAGATTACGATCAAATAGACCCTGAGGAAATGGAGTTGATCGATATAAGGTGGTGTATGGCAAGTGCAGTGAGAAGAGCACAACGGTTCATGGAGATTACTAGTAGACATTCTATCGGAGGGCCGTCCACAAAACTTGGCTTTGACAAATCGAAAGTCACGTGCTTCTGGTGTAAACAAAAAGGACATTTTAAAAGAGAATGTCGTAACGCACCAGCTGATGATACTGCAAATCCGTTTCGAGAAGGTTACTACAAAAGAGCGATCTATCATCAGAACAAATCAGAACCGCCCAGAATGAAGCAGCTTGAGGATAACTCGAAAGAAAAATCCAGAGCTCTTGCTGTTATTCATGATGACAAAGGTTTTGACTGGAGCGAATTGTTACCAGAAGAGGATGTGGTAGGATATGCGTTTGTGGCAAAGTCTGTTCAGCCTGTTCCTTTTAAAGACAACAGAAATGAAAAAGAGAAGTATGTCAACAAGAAGATGAAAGCTCAAACCAGGATGATCAGAATGTCTTCTACATTCAATGAAGCTAAAAAAGCGAAGAGATGGGATGCTGATAGAGAATGTTATCTTGATACCATGGGAAACATTGCTATTGATCCAAAGTCCATTAGTCTTGATACTATGATTCAACAAATTGCTGAGGAAGAAGAAGGTTGGCAAAGACTATGGTAGGGAGGAGGAGAAACTGATGAGAAAGAAAAAGAGAAAGAAAAAGAGCAGCAGCCAAAGAAGATTGATGATGGGATCATTGATACATCACAAGAATTCACCGCTGAAAACTTCAAGAAGATGGCTGATAAAGTTCTTGCTGCAAAAGAACTAGAGGTAGATTCTGGTTCCGGAACTGAGTCCAAAGATAAGGTCAGTTCAAATGATACACACGAGTCAGGTAAGAAGATTAAATCTGAGAATGACTGCAAAAATTACATGAAAGAGTGCAAAGTTTGTAGTACAATCACTTACCTTAGTGGTAAGAAAGTTGAAGATCTGATTGCTAGAGTCCGAAGTGTTGAAGATCATATCTTAAACCATAATAAATTGTTGAAAGCTTCGAACGACAGATTAAAAGAATTAACTGATGAAATTGAAAATGATAAAAATGACATAGAAAGAGTTAGGAAAAAAAACGAAAAGTTAGTTCTTGAAAATCGTCAGATTTCAGAAAAATTTGAGAAGCTAAAACGAACGGTTAAAGATTCTGATGAAAGAAATGGTAAAACAACAAAATAAAATCTTCAACTGTCGGGAATTCTTAGGGTGAAAGAAGAGTTAATCAACCAGCAACTGGATGAAATTGCTAAATTGAAGCTTTAGTTTCAAGAAGCTAAAATTGAAAATGAACGCATTCAGTTGAAACTAAGAAGTTACAACTCCGCAAGCTTTGTTCTCCAACATATTGTCCCCAAACCAATTGGAAAGAACAAAGCAGGCGAAGATGTATACTTTGATGGAACCAAGGTGGGTTATCATCAAGTTCCACCACTAGTTCTAAACAACTTTTCAAAGAAACAATCAGGGTTGGTTAATGATGAAGATGATAATGAAGTGAAACTTCCGGACACAATTGATGTCACATTCACTTCATCTTCCGATGACGATAGTGTTCAAACTGAAATTGTTAAAAGCATGGCTGAAAATGTTATGAAACTGGAATATGACACTACTGAGGAAGATGAATGTTTCTTGGACAAATACATTCCGAAACCAAAATCCAAAAACAACTTAAATGAAGAACCTAATCTTGTCATGTACAAGATGTCGGGATCGGATAAGTTGTATTCGGATTCTGAGTTTCCACTGGAGAATGTTATGTTGCTAAATTGACAAATGTGTTCAAGTTGATTGAGATTGATGTGTCGGAAATTGAAGGGTTGAAACAAACAAAAAGGCAAATGAATTTTGAGAAAGATAAGGCTTACTATAAAAAACATGTTGTTCCACCACGTTTTTATAACAACAATCGAAACAGATGGTCGGGTGGTTATCAGGTGGTAAGAATTATCAAAGGAAAAATGTTCAAAACAAGAAGTTTGCTGAGAAAAAGATGTTTGTGAACAGTTCAAGCTCACTCTCTGATGAGGAATCTGAGATTTTTTCAAAATCAAACAAAGAGTTATTTGAGAAGAAGGCTTCACAGCCTCAGTCTGAACGCACAAGTCGGGTAGTTGACACCCGAACATGCTTCAAATGTAATCAAGTTGGACATATTGCATGAAAGTGTACCAATTTGAAGCCTAAGACTGAAGTTGTGATGAATTCAAGAAAGAAAGATGATGTGAAGGGAAAAGCTCCATTGATTGTTGAGAAAAAGGTTTTGAAAAATGAAAACATCAAAATCAAAACTGAACCTGTTAAGAATATGGTAACTAAAAATGACAAGTTTTACAAACAGGTTGCGTCAGCTCAAGAAACATGGAAGCCAAAAGTGGTTGAAAAGAAGACAAGTATTCCAAAACCAAAGGTTTCTGAGATGGAAAAACAATCATCTTCTACCACACTGGTAAAGATGAATGTTCCTTTGGATTACTATGAGAAACTTGAACCAAGAGAGGCTATTACTTCTAAAAAGAAAAATGTTTCAAAGAAAGTGTAGGACCGTTGTTGACAGTCGTTTGAGTCAATCAGAGCTAGCAACTACCGAAAATGCAGCGGAATTACAAAATCAGCATGAATCAAAGCAGAAATGGTGTAGAAACAGTTTTCTCATTAATCTTCACAAAATACACGAGCAGCAGTTCGGCTACACGGGAGACATGAACGTACAAAATGAGAAAACAACACAACTATTTATAGGGGTGAGGGTTTCGCTTATATGACATGTCCATATGAGCGAAATCATCTTGATGGGATTTCGCTCATATGACACCATGTTCATAAAAGCGAAACCATGACATAACAAATCAACATTTACATATTCAACCCCCTATACATTCATAGTTAATACATCTAGACCCTATACATTGATCAACTAAGACTAAGACGCAGGCTTTAGACATTCGTGTACCAACAAACTCCCCCTGGATACAGCCGCAGTCTTCAGTCTTGGTCTTCGGGTCTTCACAACGACTTGAACTTTTCTTCGTGCTGCTTACCTCTGTTCTCATCAAGCTTTTGACGTTCACGAGCAGCTTTCCTTTTCATCTTCTCATCGAGCGACCACCATGATGACTTCCATTTACTTTCAGAGTTGATACTTTTCTGAAAGCAAAGGGTTGCAACTCGCTGAAATTGCATGGCCTGCTCTCTGTCCTTTGGCTGATAGTGAATCTTATTGATGAAAAGACATTCGATATCCTTTGCAGAGCAATTCACAAGCCACATAGGATCATAAACATGAATCTCTCTCAATTCTCCACCTGCTCTGTAAGTAATCACTGCTTCAGTAGTAATACAACTATAAACCCAGCCCATGAAGCCTTTGTAAAACTGTTGCTCCATTGATGGCACTGGTATAGTCTTCATCGTTTTAGGCCTTTTCACATTCAGTATCGTCTCTTCAACACCTGTCACTGGATCTCTTCTTGTAACTCTCTTCGGATAGTGTGGCTTCCAGTGTTTGAAGTCTCTCAAAGCCTCTAACTTTATCAATCCCCACATAGCAATGTCGTTCTTCCTGACATGATATCCCAAAGTTCTAACCTTTGACAATTCATCCACATCCCACCATGGAAGTGACATAATATCATGTAACTTTTCAAAATATTGAACATCGCATTCTCTTCTGATTGCATACGCATTAATTTGCGGCAGAAAACCCCAGCTAATAATGTCCCCGAGAGATACGCTCCGATCACGTTGATAATACTTTAACGGTCGTTTGAACTTTCTCTCGTGACTTTCTTTGAACCATTTCTTTCGTTCTTCCTTTGCCATATCTTTTTGAGTGCCATCAAAGTTTTTATCTTTCAAAATTTCAGCAACTTTTCTTCGCAACTCATCACGATTCTCCTCAGTAAAGAATTCCATCAACGTTGGCAACTGTGAGGTATCTTCACTAGCACTTTCGTCATCTGTCCAATCTTCGACTTCGACTCTATCATACAAGTCAGCCTCTTCAACATATCGATACTCATACTCAGACTGTTGATTTATGTCAAAGGCATTCAGCTCTTCTTCAAACTCGGCGTTCATTTCTTCTTCAAAATCGAACTTAAAGTCAGGATTCACCAAGCGAGTCATTTCCTTAATTGCTTCTAACGTGTAAGTATGGAAATGCTCTCCTTCTTCACGATAAGTATCCAATCTCAGAATCAGCTTCTGAGCTTGTTGAACATTCTGTGCATCACCTGACTCCCCCTGTCTATCAACTCCCCCTGATTCTTCGTTCACAGTATTGTTCATCAAATTATCAACACTCTGTTCAGTGGAAGCCTCTGTAACTTTCACACCTGTACCACCCTGAGCATTATCGTCATCATCGTCTTTACCGGAACCATGACTGCTCGCAGAATAGACTTTCTCATCTTTTTCATCTTCCTCTTCATCCTCCTCCTCATCACCTTCATCACTATCTCCAATCAACTCATCCATAGGAGTATAATCCTCAAAAAGACCAGAAACAGGAGAGATAGGCTCGGGATTTTCAACAACCATTGAAGGAACAATCGATCTCTCAGTCACTGCAGAACTACTTCCAATGCCTTTGCCATTGTCTTTCATCTACTCATCTATTTTAGCTTGACGTTCTGCTCTGAGCTCTTCAACTTGCAGTTCTTCAAACTTTTGCTCTACAGACGTTCCGAGCATGCTTTCAACTACTTTATTCAATATGTAGAACTCGTGATCTCTGAACGCTTTAGCTGCTTCAAGTTCTTTGTTCTTCAACTTGAAATACTCATTTTGCTCATCTCGTCGAGCCTTTTCTTCTTCAAGCTCAGCCACTCTCACCTTTAAAATGTCTATCTCAGATTGATCATTGTCAATCTTTTTCACCAACTCTTTGTTATCATTCTCCAACCTCTTCACACGCATTTCTAGAATTCTTTCATGATCTATAACTTTCTTGTTTTCAGCGGCTAGCTTTTTGTTTTCAACTAACACTTCATCCATCTTTTTCTCCAATTTCTTCACTTGCTCATCATTAGCAAAACCGAAGTCTTCGATATCTTCAAGACTATCATGAGGAGTGTAAAGACCTTTGCCAGAAGAACCAGGTTGCATTTGAGGGGATGGAGGTGTTTGAAAGATTTCTTGTGAGGTAAGTAGGGTTTGTTGTGGTGGAGGTGAAAGATGTAGTGGTGAATGATGTAAAGGTGATGGTTGTCTTGGAGGTGTTGGTTGTTACGGTGGTGAAGAGTGTTGTGGTGGTGTAGGTTATCGGGGTGGTGATTGGATTGGTGATTGTGTTGGTGTTGGTTCATGTGGTGGTGTTGGTGGTTTCTTGGTTTCTTTTGTTGATTTCTTCTTTAGCACGATCTTCGGCATTTTAATCTTTGGTGTGACTTTGCGAATCTTTGGAGAAACTACTTTCTTTCGAGCTCCAGCTTTCTTTCTACCACCTGGAGGAGATTGTAACTCCGAGACATGTTCTGGAGAAGGAACATAAACATCATCATCGTCCTTTTCCTGTCTCTTTCTTTTCCTCAGTTGTTTCTCTTTTTCTATCTCATCTTGAATTCTTTTTCGACGTTCGGTTTCATCTACTACTTCTTCATCTGAAGAACTCGAGGAACTTGTTGTGTCTTTATCAACATCATCTCCCTCAATATCATCAATTCCTTTATCTTTCCCTTTCTGAGCTTCAACATTCACAACATGCTCAGCTTCAACTTCCACAATTGGCCCTGTTTCCAAAACTTCAGTATCGAACAGCAAATGTTCTTCAACATTAAATGGATCTTCTTCCGCAACTACCACTGTTTCATCTTCCTCAGGTTCATCAACCAATAACGTTTTCGCAGCTTTCTTTTGCTTCTTCTTTGGTTGTGAAGAAGATTCCTCAACCTTTTGAACAATAGGAGTGGCCTTTCTGCGTCTTCTCCCAGATTCTTTCACATACCATTCATTCTTCGTGTTTTTGAAATCTTCAAGTATTTTCAGCTCCTCAGCATACGCTGCCTCTTTCATTTCAGCTTCATTTCTCCAGTTCTGATGATCAACTGGATCTGGATCAGCGTAGTTTGCATCTTTTATAAAACCAAAGAATTCAGCACCAACTTTCGGTTCTGGGTGATTTGGGTGGTATCTCATAAGCTGTTTAAGTGTATCATTGCTCATATGAGATTGTATCAACAAGTCATTCTTTATGTTTCTGTCAATCTCAGGATAAGCGTGATCAATCAACATCTGCACAAACCTCGGATACATCCAACTCTTGTTGTCTGTCTTGATATTCTCAGCTATATAATGGAATACAATGTGTGAGAAATTGTACTTTTTGTTCAACACTAACGCCGTAACCATATTCATTTGATAGTCACGCATCGTATCATAACTTCCTTTCGTGTGGCTTAATGACCTCAATACACAGTGAATCAGGAACTTGTATGGTTTCTGAAACTTCGACTTTAAATAGTTCCCAGCATTCAAAGCTCCCTGATAACCCATTCTTAACATGTAGCCTTTCACCATTCTTTCTGGAAATCTCGTTGGCGACTCTGCCTCATCTGGAAAGTTAACAACTTCACGGATAAGCGCTTCAGTGACTAGTATTTTCTCCTCCTTGCCATGCACTTCGACAATTGATGAAATTACTTTGTTCTTATCATCATAGCTTGCATTTTTCCAGAAACGTTCTATGTGAGATTTGTACAGTGGTCTTTGATCAGTCAACGCCTTCTGAATGGGAATACGACCCATGAACTCCAATATGCCACTAAACTTTGCCAACTCTGGGTTTTTTTGAATATCCAAATCACAACAACTGTTGTGAAGAGGATCAAAGACAACACTGGATCCCTGCACATCAAACACAGTATAACATGCATCAATACTGAACATTTTTTACCAAAATCAAAATTACATGTTATTACACTTTGAACACTATGAGCGAAATCAAAATTTCTCTAAGGACGAAATCACTTTATGAACACAAAAGCGGAATCACAAAGTGCACTTATGAGCGGAATCACAAGATGCTCTTATGAGCGGAACCACTGATGTACACACAAGCGGAATCACATGATTGTACAGATAAGCGGAACCATCTAATGTTCAAAAGAGCGGAACCATCTAACACTTTGGTTTTGGGGCGAAATCACTAGCGGACACTTAAAACTGATCAAATCCCAAAACTGAACCCTCTAATTTGTTAATCTGATAATTCCAAGACTAGGGATATGTTTTAATTGCATTTTTGACTTTAAATGAACCCTAGATCTAAGTCTGTAACACCCGGACATCGAAAATCATCATCAAACATCAGATTCGTTACAATTATCAAACATCAACATGATTAATACCTTAAACCGACTGCACATGTTTGTTTTCAAGTTCTGATTTAACGTTTAAAGGCCTAAATCTATGTTATGTATACTCACAAATACCGGCAGTTCAAAGTACGGTTAATACAGATCAAATCAAGCCTCATCCTACCTTGCCCATGATTAGATACTAAGAAATCAATAAGATCTGTAGAAATTTGGGCAACAATTCGTTTGTAAACGGATGATTTTAGGGTATCGCTTATTGTCGCCGGAGAGAGTGTGTCTTAGGAGCGAAAGGTGGAAAGTGACAAATGAGCGGAATCAACTGACTTAAATAGTAGGTCTGGTTTCGCTCTTAAGACCAATGGTCCTTATGAGCGAAACCTCATGGATCATATAAGCGAAACCACATTGAAGACAGCTATGAGCGAAACCCCTTTTATGTGTTCTTATAAGCGAAATCATTGTTTAAGTGTGACACATGAGCGAAATCAGGATGTTGTTTTCAAAAATTGAACTTTTTAACTCTTTTCTGATTAAACACCGACACACCCAGTCAACCAAGTTCAAGTCAATGACCTTGGTCAACTGCTTGGCCTACCAAGTCCAAGTTAATGACCTTGGTTGACCGAATTATGAAGTACGCAGATAATTCATTCTGAAAATAGTTCAAATGAATGAAGTTTTGAACATTTTGAACTTCCAAACACTTTTCAACTTCCAACACTGTACTAATCATTGTTTAGCATCTCCAGCTTACCCAGCCCTCATCAAACACTGACATGATCTGCACTAAGCTTTGATCGTCCGATTCTCAATGTCAGTTGTCGAAAATAAATGAGAAACTAAAATCTTTTTGGATTTTTAACTGGATAAACTGAAAACTGTACACACAATATTTTTGTGAGTGTGTTGGGGGATCATATCGGCTGTCGACTAGACACAAGCACCGTTAAGCTATATTTCATACCAAGCTTTTAAACAATTCGCATAGATTGCCGATATACTGATCCTCTTAAATTCTCACAAAACTTTCAACCTGTTCGGGATACAGAATTAGTGTTTTAGGACTTAAACATCTACATGTGTCCCACCTCAGTATATACTCCCGTATCCGGATCCCAGTATTCAGTCTTACAGGTGAGTATACCACAGCTGATATCTGTTCAAGGGTAGGTGCGAGGGCCATGAGAGCTCAGGTCGATACTTCCGTATACGCAGAGAGATGACGGCTTCGACTTTAAGGTGTGTCCCCTTTAGAGGATCTTTTGTTTTCAACAGCAGCGACTATCAATTTTATTGTTTCATCAGCTTGCTGAGGGCGAACTTATATTTCAAAGCTTTTTGCAGAAAGTATTATCCGGGGACTAGGTCAGTACTTCCATACAGCAGAAGTCCCGGGATAATACCCCAGATATCACTGAATATAAAGACCTAGTATCTCAGAATACGGGACCCTTCAAACAGGATTTCAGGGGTTACCTATATATCCTAGAGGTGTTCCCCACGTAGACGCAAGTGAAATTTATGTTTATATCCCAAACTGATCTACAGATTTTGCGAAAACCTACTGGCACATCTTTAGCGAGACTGCTTAATTGCATTTTATACATTACAATTCTTTAGCGTACTGTGTCCGTCTAGCTGATGTACTATCATTTCCCCTATTCTACACAACTCTTTTTGTATTTTTTAATGTTTTTGGATTTTTGAATTTTATCATGTTTTTGTATTTTTCTGCGAATTTCTCCCCCTAAAACTAAAACATATTTTTGAGTTTTTGTTTTTATCGAAAAGCAGAAAATAAACTGTACAAACAAAATTGACAACACGACAAAGGTTCACGTCAGATCGTCGCCCAACTCGGCTTCACATTCAATAACCCTCCCAGATTGCAGATTCTTCATCCCGTTTAACCTCAAAAGATAATAAAATCTCTTTTATTCAAATGGTTTAGTATAAAAATCCGCTTTCTGATCATCGGTGTGCAAGTGTTCAATCCGAATTAACCTTTTCTCGTGACAAACACGGATAAAGTGGTGACAGATTTCAATATGTTTAGTTTTTGAATGGTGAACCGGATTTTTAGTAATGTTAATAGCTGCTTCATTGTCCACATAAATCGGAGTGTCTAAGAACTGCAAACCGATGTCTCGCATCTGCTGTTGGATCGAAAGGATCTGCGAGCAACAGCTGGAGGCTGAAACGTATTCAGCCTCGCATGTAGAGAGCGCTACTGTGGTTTGTTTCTTACACTGCCAGGTGACGAGTCGAGTTCCGAAGAACTGACACCCAGCAGTGGTGGACTTTGCGTTTTGCTTGCAGCTCCCAAAGTCAGAATCAGCAAAACCAGATAAAGTAAAGTGACACGATCGAGGATACCACAAGCCGATGCTTGGGCAGCCTTTCAAATACCGTAAGATACGTTTCACTATGGTCAGGTGTGACTGCTTTGGATTTGACTAATATATGGCGCAGAGACATGTCGGGTACATGATGTCTGGACGGGAAGCCGTGAGATACATTAGAGAGCCAATGATTGATCGGTACAATGTCTCGTCCATCTTCACACCATTCTCGTCGGGACAAATTCCATGATTCTGCGCGAGGGGGGTTGATGCAGGACTGCAATCTGTCATGTCGAACTTGTCAAGCACGTCCTTCACATACTTCGTTTGGTGAATGAAGATTCTGTCGGGCATTTGCTCTACCTGCAGCCCGAGGAAGAACTTCATCTCCCCCATTGAGCTCATCTCAAACTTTTTCTTCATCACCTTCTCAAATTCTTTGCACAGGTCGTCGGTTGTGGATCCAAAGATGATATCGTCAACATATATCTGCACGATCAACAAGTGGCCTGCCTCTTCCTTGGTGAACAAAGTATTGTCTACTGTCCCTCTTGTGAACCCGTTGTCCAGCAAGTATTGGAAAAGCGTCTCGTACCAGGCTCTCGGGGCCTGGTGAAGTCCGTACAGCGCTTTGTCTAGTAGATACACCTTGTTTTTGTGCAGTGGGTCTGTGAACCCCGGCGGTTGTCCCACATACACTTCTTCTCTGATTTATCCATAAAGGAAGGCAGATTTAACGTCAAGTTCATATACTTTAAAATCTTTCCATGACGCGAAGGCTAGAAAAATCCGAATTGCCTCAAGTCTGGCAACCGGTGCGTAAACTTCATCATAATCTATTCCTTCCTGTTGACTGAAGCCTTGAACCACAAGTCGCGCTTTGTTTCTCACCACGACACCTCTGTCATCACGTTTGCACTTAAAAACCCATTTCGTCTTGATTAGCTTTTGATTGTTCGGCAGATCGACAAGTCTCCAGACGCCCAGCTTTTCGAACTGTTGCAGCTCCTCCTGCGAAATAAAACATTTTAATGAGACTTCTTTTTGCATATCAGCAATAGAAGAATAGAAACATGTAAGAGCTCGATCTATTTGATGTTGGGTTTTGACACCACTTTGCAGGTCACCAATAATCTGTTATGAGGGATGATAAGACAACGTCCGTGGCATAGCATTGTCAAGCACATTCACTTCCGATTCCAAGCTCGATATGTCAAGATCAACAGTTTGATCCTCAGCTTCCGTTGGATCCTCGTCAAAAGTCGGAGCGGGTTCCGCTTTTAAGTCGTCAGATTCGTCAAAAGATGGAGCTGGTTCCTCTGGTGGTTCGTGAGCTGTTCCACTTGGTCCTGCTTCATCATCGTGAGTACCCACGGCGGGTTGAGGAACTACTGGCGGATTAGACACTTGCTCCTGTGACATGTGTTGCTCATACTGATACATAAGTGCTAGTTCCACATCACTTGGCTCGATCGGCAGATGAAACGACTCCCAGAGCTTGTCGTAGTCGAATAGGAATCTTTATCCGGGAAGTTGTGGTGATGGAGTGTGCTTCTGACAATCCACATGTTGGACTTGAATCACCTTCCCCAGGCATGGTACGAACACCCTCTTCAGCGGGCTTGCGTAACCTACAAAGAAACCCTCATTAGATTTAGCGCCAAATTTACCATTTTCATCAATAAAAGTGCAAGGAGACCCGAATGGCTCCAAAAACTCAAGATTCGGCTTATAATGGTGCAGCAGCTCAAAGCAAGTTTTTTTATACTTCTTGATAGTGAGAACTCTATTCAATGTGTAACAGGCTGCTGATACTGCTTCACTCCAGAAAAAGATTGGTAGCTTGGAATCGGCTAACATTGTACGGGCTGTTTCAATAAGGGTCTGATTCTTTCGTTCAGCTACGCCATTCTGCTGTGGTGTGTACGGCGCAATGAATTCATGAAGAATTCCCTTCTCGTTGCAGAACTCGTACATCTTGTTGTTCTTGAATTCCGTTCCGTTGTCGCTCCGAATCCTCCGGATTGGCAGTTTATACACCGTTTCCATCTTCTTGAAAAGCACCATCAATGACTCAAAAGTTTGATCTTTTCGTTCCAAGCACACTACCCAAGAAAATCTCGTAAAGTTATCAGTCACCACCAGACAATATAAGTCTCCGCTGATGCTCTTTACGTTGACAGGCCCGAAGAGATCCATGTGCAATCTCTCAAGAGGTAACCTGATTGTATTCATCATCTTCAATGGATGTGACTTCCGAGTCTGCTTTCCTTTCTTACACGCTACACAATCATCACTTAAGTGAAAATTCTTCAGATTAACACCATCAACCAAATCATTGTGTACCAAAAAGATCATTTTGCGAACATGAATGTGGCCCATCTTTCGATGCCACATTATCGAATCTTTTTCTGTCGCTTTAGTTTTAGACACAAAACACTGTTTCTGATGAGATGTTGGCGTTGCGATGCTCATATCAAGTATATAAAGATCATTCTCCCGCGGAGCGCGCAACAACACCATTTCATCAGGGATTTTAAACCCTGGTTTCAACACAACACATTCAGTTTTAGTAAAGTGTACACTAAACGCTTTATCACAGATTTGTGAGATACTGAGTAAATTGTTTGTTAACTCTACTATGTAGTTCACTTTGTCGAACGAAATTACGCCATTTGACAGCATTCCTTGACCAACGATCCTTCCACCTTGATTCCCAGCAAATCCAACATCGCTTCCGTTTATGGATTTGACATCATAGAGCAGAGCAAGCGTCCCAGTCATATGCCTTGAAGCGCCACTATCCATAATCCACTTTGATAGTATAGACTTGGGCAGCCCCTGCAACCATCAAATCAAATTTACTCAAACAATGAAGCCCAGGATTTCTTAACTTCTGACACACTTCCGAACACAACATCACACTTCTCATTTGTTTTCGGAAAATCAAATGTGACATTTGGAACCTCTTCTTTCACAATTGTTTTAACTTTGTTAGTTATCGATGGAAATTCATCAAGAAACTTATCAACTTCATTTTCAAACTCAACCAGATCATCTTTAAAAATGTTTGAATCAATTTTCAAAGCATTCTCCATCTTTTTAACCTCAACCGACGGTTTCGATTTCGCGACCCAAGATTGATTTTCGAAAATTTTCGTTTTAGGATAAATTTTTGAAGTCTTTCGAGTCTTAGAGGATTCGCCAATCTAGAAAGTCGATTTCGGCTTATCCTCCGACTTCAACGATTCACCTCTTTTCAAAATACGGACCGGAGAAACCATCGGCTTTTTGCCCTTTGTGTCAGTCGGAGATTTAGGTCGAGGTTTTTGAATGTTTGGCTTTTGAACAGTTGGTTTAGAAACAGTTTGTTTTTGAACACTTGGTTTTGAAACATTTTGTTTTTGAACACTTGGTTTTTGAACAGTTTGTTTTTTAACCGGTTTTACAACAACAGGTTTCTCAATCACTTTCTGACACTGTTTCGCCATGTGTCCGATTTCATTGCAGCGGTAACACACCCTTTTGTCATATTCAACAAAAGTAGATTTGACTGACTCTTCTTTCAACTTCTTTGGTGTATTGAAATCGTCCATAGCTTTTTGACTGAAAATATAATCTTTCTCATCGTCAACACTTGGACCAGCGACAAACACATCATTCATCTTCTCTTTCGGCTAAAACACTTGCTTAGCCGTTTTCTTTTCAAACCCGATTCCTTTGTTTTTAAGATTATTTTTCTTGTTATGACCTTTACCATCCCCATCTTTCTTTCCCGAACTTGTTGGTCGTGATGTCACAAACGACTTTTTAGGTTTCGAAAAGAATTCATTGTTATTAGCTTCGTTAATGTTCATTTCAACCAGTTTAAACACTTTTTTGACATTTTCGATCTTCACATTCTGAAGTGGATACTCGTAATCGGAATAAAGATTGTCTGTTCCAATCATGGTGTATACCACCATAATCGGATCGTCATTCGCACTCTTTTCCGATTTCGGTATGTATTGATCTAATAAATTCCCTTCATCTTCAGAATCACTAACAACCTTCTCAGATTGAGCCTTTTCAGATTTCTCACTCTCCTCATCCAACACCTGATCGACAACAGTTTTGATAACCTGAGATTCGTTGTCGGTATCGGATGGGGAAAATGTGACGTCTATGGTCTCAGGCAAATCATCTTCTAACGATCTCAATTTGAGATTCAAAGCTGCTTCCACTCCATCTGGATATTTCTGTGTGTAATGATTCCACATTGGGGGTGGAACGCTCTTAAAGACTGGTGCCGTATGTGGCTGCTGAGGAACAATCTGCTCAAGAACGTACGATGAAGCCACATAACTCATTAACTTTTTATCAATCCGATCGTTTTCAATTTTAACCAATTCGAGTTCTTTCTTAAGCGATGCGATTGTGTCTAAATGAAAATTTACTTCATTTTGTTTATCGAATAGTGTTGCTTTAGCCAATTTTGTAGCTTTATCATTTTCAACACTTTCCTTTTGTATCATCTTGATTGACCTGGCGAGAGTATCGTGCGCCTCTTTAACTTGGCCAAGGTCAAATTTAATCATATCAGCGTGGTGTTTCAATTCCTGATACTTAGTGTCTTTTTCAAGACACTCCGTGCATGGTTCTAAACACTGTTTGCACGGTGTTTCAGGGATTGAAATAACCTTTTCAACAATCTGCTCTACACAATCAGTTTTACCGATATTGTTTGACTCAGACTCAGACAGTTTGACTGATTTGATCTCCTGAACTCCAGATTCCTCTCGTTTGACAGACACACTACTGACAGACTTTGACTCCTCGGATTCTGAGTCTACCTGTTTGAGTTTTCCCATTAGAGCTTTGTCAGTAATGTCTTTCAAAGCTTCTCAGTCATCTCTTTCGACACATCTATCAATTCTTCAATGCCTTCTTTCTTCTCTTCAAACCTTGGGCATGTTCCGGTCCTTGGTTCTTCAAAGTAACCTGCAAAAGATTCAGAAATGTTAGGAGGTAATACAGATTTCATTAAACTTCCCAAAACCTCCTGTTCTGACTGATAGTAATACACTTCAGCAGCTATCTCTTCAATATTGACCGCATTTTCACCAGAATCCTCTTCAACAACTACAGAAACATCTTCAGTAACTGTTTCTGGTTCAGACACCATCTCAGAAATCTCAACAACTTCAGCCATCATTGCCTGTCCATCGCTACCGGGGATATATTTATCCCAGCTGAAACCTGCAGCAACCTTTTCATCGTCTTGATTCACGATCAGCGCCTTTTCCGGTTTATTCTCAATCTGTGGCCTCTGAACAATTGGCTGTTGATTTGGTCAGTGATAGATCGCTTGCCTGTAGTAGTCGTTGGTGAACGGGTTTTGATGATTGTTTACTTCACGGTTAGGACATTCTCGTTTGAAGTGACCGCGTTCTTTACATTTAAAGCATGTAACTTTCGACTTATCAAACCCTAACTTTTGATCGGGGCCTGATAGACTGTTCCGGCCTGTAATTTCCATGAAACGTTGAGCCCTACGCACCAAACTCGCCATACACCACTTGATACCAATTAATTCAAGCTCTTCGGGATTGATTTGGTCGTAATCCTCCTTCGTCATGTCAGGATTACCGATCCTCCCTGCGACTAAGCCCTCATAAGCCTCAAGAACGGAAGCAAGCATTGCTATGTGCTGTTTTGCGGCTGTTTCCATGATCTCGTTTCCATTCTTTATGTTTACCGCAATATTGCACTGAACCCCAGAAACATACGCCTGATGATTTGATCCTGTTGAGCTTTGAGGTGAAGGCTGTTCCTTAGCTTTGACATTTGGTTCAAAGTTCGCGAATAGTGAAGAATTGCCGGATTGCGGAGTGTTTGAAGAAACACTTGAGGTGTTATCAGCAATGAACCCTGTCTGTATTTTTGGGCTTTGATTGGTTGAAACTGTAGGGTTGCCTTTGTAATACAACGATACATCCTGCTGCACACTCGCTGAGTTCATTTTCTTGATTTTCAGCAATTCCAACTCGTGGGCTTCAATCTTCTCGATGAATGAGCTGAGGTTGAGATTAACAAAATCAGAATTGTTCTTCAGCATCATTAGATACGTGCCCCACTCATCATACGGAAGTGCATCACACAATTTATCAATCCATTCTTCATTCGTCTTTGTAATTTCCAAACGCTTCATTTCAACCACAAGATGACAATATCGTTCGATTAACTGCTTTGTTGTCTCGCCTTTAATCCCAATAAAAATATCAAATTCCTTCTTGATTAAGGCTTTCTTGCTCTTAATCATTGAAACACTGCCTTGGAATTTCAGCTTCAAAGCTTGCCACATCGACTGAGAATTATCTTCATGTTGTAGTAAAACGAGAATATCTTCTTTGATGGCCTGTTGCAGAATGCTCACCATCTTCTTTTCAGCCTTGAAGTCAATCTGTTCAGATTCTGTCAAACTCCCGATGCCCTTTTCCAATCCCATACCGTAAACTGGTGGTACATACTTCACCTCTATTTTTATCCAACATTCGAAGTGATTGGCTTGCACCCAGTTTTTGAAATGTCCTGACCAACCCGCGTATTCATCCAAACTCATGAGCTTCGGAGGCTTTTGCATTGTCCCTAATTCATTCTCCATGTTAACGTTCTGAACTATACTCGCCGGACTTTGCGTAACCGACATGCCGCTCCCCGCAAACAAGTTATAAAAATCTTGATGTTCCATTTTTAGTGACAAATTTCCAAAAATGTTTAACGTTTTGATTAACAGGTTATTTTTATCGAAAAAAACTTTTAACACAGACTGAGTTTCTAACACTCGATCACGTACAAAATGGACTAAACGCTCAAAACATGGTTTTTACACTAAAACAGGTCGTATAAGCAAAATCAGACTTTTAATGTAACAACGAGCGAAATCACTTTAGGTCAGAAAAGCGAAATTAGGTAATGTCTATATGAGCGAAACCCCAAGAGCGAAACCCAAATATGACACTATGAGCGAAACCTCAAAAAAATGACACTATGAGCGAAACCACACGAGCGAAACCCCTGATTTTGCTTATGCCGTAAGAGCGAAATCACTCAAGTACCATATGAGCGAAACCTATTCACGAGCCATTTTATGTCACTTTTAAGCTGTTTTTAGGTCTGAAAATCTCAAGGGTTTGTTATTAGACAATTTTACACTATGTGTTCAAATTTTAGTCCATTTTGTCCGTCGGAAAGTCCAGAAACTCAAAATGTGCTAGAAAAAGGCTTTGATTCGGGTAAACTAGCTCACAACTGGCTCTGATACCAATTGTAGGACCGTTGTTGACAGTCGTTTGAGTCAATCAGAGTTAGCAACTACCGAAAATGCAGCGGAAATACAAAATCGGCATGAATCAAAGCAGAAATGGTGTAGAAACAGAAGGAATTCACTTTAAAACAGTTTTCTCATTAATCTTCACAAAATACATGAGCAGTAGTTCGGCTACACGGGAGACATGAACGTACAAAATGAGAAAACAACACAACTATTTATAGGGGCGAGGGTTTCGCTTATATGACATGTCCATATGAGCGAAATCATCTTGATGGGATTTCGCTCATATGACACCATGTTCATAAAAGCGAAACCATGACATAACAAATCAACATTTACATATTCAACCCCCTATACATTCATAATTAATACATCTAGACCCTATACATTGATCAACTAAGACTAAGACGCAGGCTTTAGACATTCGTGTACCAACAGAAAGACCAACCATCTGGTCAACCTCAGAAAGATGAATTTTTCTTATACAAAAAGGTTGAGGTTGGATCTGAAGAAAGCTTGAAAATGAATGATAAAAATTTTCTACCATTGATCACCAAAAGAACTGTTATTGATTTCAAGTTACCTGAGTCGAAAGAGGCTTGGGTAGCATCCAAATCTAACTAAGTGTTTTGTGAAATGTGCAGGAGCTTCCAAGATCCGTTTCACGTTGGATTATGGATAGTGGAGCTTCTCGGCACATAACTGGGAAAACAGCTTTGCTGTACGATGTTAGAAATTTCAATGGAGGTTATGTGGGTTTCGCAGGCAACCAAGGTGGTAGAATAGTTGGTGAAGGAACGTTATCCAATGGGATTGTTACATTTGAAAGAGTGAATTACATCGCCGAGCTTGAGAATAATCTTCTGAGTATCTCTCAGATCTGTGATAGGATGTATACAACACACTTCACAGACAAAGAGTCTTAAATCTTGAAACCGGGATTTGTTATCCCCGAAGAATGGATTATCATGAGAGCACCAAGAGTCAATGATCTGTACGTGTTGGAAATCAGTGTAGCAACTACAACCACAGGTCAGGCTCATTGTTTTGTGTCAAGAGCAACGGAGAAAGAATCGTAATTGTGGCACTAGAAGATGGGTCATATACATCTGAGGAAAATGAATCACCTAGTGCACAATGATTTAGTAACTGGTGTTCATGTGAAAGGTTTTCATCTGGAAGGGGAGTGTATTAGCTGCATCAAAGGCAAGCAGAAGAAAAAGTCACACCCTAAAAAGCAAGTCAATTCAGTCTCAAGACCTCTGGAGAGACTTCACATGGATCTTTTTGGTCCTGTGAATGTCAAAAATATTACAGGAGATCTCTACTGTCTTGTTGTTACTGACGATTATTCCAGATTTTCGTGGGTATCATTCTTAAAATCAAAAGATGAGACGTTTGATAGCTTGATGGCGTTGTTCAGAAAAATTGAAAATCTGTACCAAAGGCGTATCAAAAGAATTAGAAGTGATAATGGTACTGAATTCAAGAACAGCAAGATGGAAGAATTTTGTGATGAAAGGGCTATATTGCATGAGTTTAGTGCTCCATACACTCTGCAGCAGAATGGAGTCGCTGAAAGAAAGAACAGGACACTAATCGAAACGGCCAGAATAATGCTTGCTGATTCAAAGTTACCGATAAATTTTTGGGCAGAAGCAGTTGCAGCCGCATACTATACGCTCAACAGAGTTCTCACTGTCAAGAAATTCAACAAAACGTGCTTTGAGTTGATCAATAACCGCAAACCAAATCTGAAGTATCTTGAACCGTTTGGGTCACCCTGTACCGTTCTAGAGCCTTTTGGGAAGTTTGGTCCAAAGAGCATTGAAGGGATATTTGTGGGTTACACAAGTCCTCTAAGACGAGTTTTCGTTCCAAGTCTGAAGCGGATTATTGAAGCTCATAATGTTGAATGTCAAGGCAATACAATGCCACCGCAGAATCCTGGAGATTCATGGCGTTATCATTACGACACTTTGTGGGATTCGTTTGACATGGAAGAAGAAAAAGAAGAAGAAGAAGATTTCTTTGATGAGTTGGATATTCTGAGAGAGTATGAGTCATCGCAGGAAAGGTTCCCAGCTGAGTATTCAAGGCGACCACGACAAACTTCAAATGACGATGAAGCAGGTCCAAGAAATACTGGTGAACATGATGATATCCAACAAAATGAAGTTGCTCATGATAATCAGACGGTACAGAATGATAATCAAGAATATGATAGTATGCCAGTATTTGATCATGGTGATTCAGATTCTGAGGGGGAGCAAATACAGATTTCAAGTCAAACAAACCCAGTCAGTGAACAAGGTGCAAATCAGAATGTTACTAATCTGGAGGGCGATGTAGATGTTCCAGGTGAGGTGATGCCAAGAACTCTTTCATACCATCCAGAGGAGCTGATTATCGGAGAATTGCACTCAGGCGTCCGCACTAGACGTCAAATTGACCAAGGCCTTACGTGTTTTTATTCTACAATAGCACCCTTACAAACTGAGTTTTCACTAAGTTGTTTTATTTCGCAGATCGAACCGCGAACATACAAAGAGGCGCTAACTGAAGATTCTTGGGTCAATGCTATGCAAGAAGAGTTGAGTCAGTTTGAGAAGTTAGGAGTGTGGAAGTTAGTAGACTTGCCTGATGGTCACAGGAAGATCAACCCCAAGTGGGTGTTTAAGTGTAAAAGAGACGATAGAGGGGTTATTATTCGAAACAAAGCTCGACTCATAGTCTAGGGTTTCAGTCAGCAGCAGGGTATAAATTTCACTGAAGTGTATGCTCCTGTGGCTCGACTAGAAGCGATCAGAATCTTCCTAGCATTTGCATCGTGGAAAATTTTCAAAGTGTATCAGTTAGATGTAAAATCGGCGTTTCTCTATGGGAAGGTAAAAGAGGAGGTATATGTCGGACAGCCACCGGGCTTCACCGACCCAATCCACAAAGACAAGGTCTACTTTCTAGACAAAGCGCTGTATGGTTTACACCAGGCCCCGAGAGCTTGGTACGAGACATTGTCTCAACACCTGCTTGTCAACAGCTTCATCCGTGGAAAAGTGGATGCCACTCTCTTCACCAAAGAGGTTGACGGACATCTTCTGATAGTTCAGATATACGTGGACGACATCATATTTTGTAACAACTGTCAATAAAACCCGTAATTAGGATAATAGTTATCTAATAAGAAAACCCTAATTAAGACACCCAAGTAATTTGGCATAAACCCTGAAATTTCCGGAATAATCGGAATCAGGATCAGGGCCCCTAAAACTCAAGGGGGCAAACCCTAATTGATAATTATCCAACTTAAATCGTTGCTAAATCCTGATTGGCCAGAATTTTGAATCACCAAAGCTAAGAACCGAACTCAGCTAGGCTAGGAAGTAGGCTGTACCCTTTACGGACCGTAAAGGGTTAGCCTTACGGACCGTAAGCTGACCGGGTTCCCTTACGGACCGTAAGGGGTTAGTCATACGGTCCGTAAGCGTGTCGAAATTTCTGCTATAAATAGCCGACCTTGGCATGTAAACTGAGATGTTAAAACGACGTAAATAGCTACTGTGTACGTCGAGATCAGGCTGTTATACTATAAACACACACACACGATCACGAAATGCTGCCGCAATCAGGGTAATAACTCGATCGCTATTACGATTCAACGTCCGATCGATTATAACTATCCAACGATAGTCTGGGTGCTGCTCAATTGAGCTTGTACTTTGATTATTCGTCGTGATTTCGACTTGAATATTAGAGTGTTGTTCGAATTCGGACTATGCTCTGTTATTCGTTGTGAATCCGATTGAATTATCGAGTATTGCACTGATTAATCATTGTGAGGGTTTAATCTCGTGAATTGACGTAACTGCTGTATTAGTTACTAACCTGTCTGTGTGTGCATTGTGTTAAACTAGGTGTAATCAAGGCTAATCAGTAGGCTTATCTATTGCTCGTTAATCTGCAATGTGAGTCATTCTTCTTTTTAAACTGTTTTCTCACAGTTTGTGAGTAAGTAATACAAAACTCCAAGTTATTTTCAAAAGTTATAATTACAGGGATTAAGTCTTTGTAATCACCAAAATTACAGCTGGTATGTGGGGTATTGTGCACATTACTATTTTTATCACTCTAGGTGAGTGAGCCTTGATACTCGTCACTATTGGGGCGACGGGACTCAATAGTGGTATGACCACAGTCACAGATCCGGTCGAGTGACAAATACCTATTCTTGATAATTGGTTGATATAAACATTGTAATTCCCCTTAATACTGTAATTTATAACTAACGGGTCGTTTTAGAAAACTGAATGATTCACTCAGTATTTCCCCGCTGACAAAACCTTTTTCAAACATGTTTCAGGTGATCTGTGTGATCCAGGAAAAGTGCAGTAAAGCACTACAAGCTCAGAGAAGTGGCTCATTGTAAAATAAATCAATAAAACGTGTTTTGGAAATTAAAGATTTCTGTGTGAAATCAGCTTATTGTAAACTATGGGATTTATCCCTTAAACTTTGTGTAATATATTAAACGAGCATATTACGGTGAAAAGATCCTGTAATAAAAGACTTCCGCTGTCGCATAAATTAAATACCGCGGGTACCACTGGAACTGCTCGCGGCCCCCGACTCCGTCCAGGGTGGGTCGGGTGCCGTGACAGAAGGTGGTATCAGAGCTAATAATTAATAACTATTGAGCCACTGATCGAGCCGCTGATTAAGCCTAATACTAGATTAAGTATTTTACAAAATACTTAATTCTACTAGTTGTTATTCTGTGATTATATGTTTTATTAACTGATTATTTGTTAGTTACAGTATGGGTAAACAAAAGCTGTCTGCTATCTACCACAAACTAGATGTTGCATCTTCTTCTAAAAACCCAGTAAACCTAGAAGAGGGAATCTTTGTCCGCAAGGCAAACTATGAGAATCCTCTTTCCCCAGAGAAAAGGGATTCGATACTTAAAAAGAGTCAGGAGAAAAAAAACCCCGAACCAAGAGAGTTAGGTTTAACCCAGAAGTCCAAGAATTGGGTAATAGTGCACCTTGGGAAGATAAAATAGACAGGAAATGGGCAAATCTCTATATGCTAGCTACTGTAGCAGAAAATACCAACCTCTAAATTTCCAATAAATCGAGTCTAGTAAGAAAAGTCACTATCCAGTAAATAAATAAAACCCCAGTGTGTTTATTTCTGTTGTCTTCTGTATAAATTAGTATGCAATAAAACTTTAGTGTTTGTTTGTTAAACTTTGTTCCAAAGTTTGAACATTGCATTCTTGTATTTTGCATATATACTATGCAGCATGAGTGAGATATCGGAAGCATTTCAGAATCTCAACTTCTATCCAGTGCCTATTAAAGTCTCTTACGACTTTACTGGTTACATCGCTGACATAGAAGAACCTGTGGAATTCCAAGCTCCACCGCTGGAAAAAGCCAAACCTAAAAAGAAGAGAAGATACGTAGGGTGGAGGAAAGTACGCCGTAGGAAACCAGCCACTAGGAGACTCCCTAAAATAGAAAATCCTGTGAGCGTAAGCAAGGGAAAGGAAATAGAAACTGGAGAAAGTTCGAAACCACCAGAAAAGGAAATAGGAATAGATCTTAAGCAAAAGGGAATAGAGATTGGCGAAAGTTCTAAACAATCAGAAGAAATTACGTTTCAAGACGAAATAGACCGTCTCTTAGAAAACTGTGAGGTCATAAGCCCAATCCACACTAATTTGTACCCTTACCCAGCTACAGTCCAATTTCCCTTAAACGTAGCACCAGCTATTCCTGAACCTTTAATCCACACCTGACCACTAGGCGAACTGGAGGAATGGTGGACAAACGACTGGCAATTCCAAAACATAGTCAATAGTCCTTATAGTTTCCTTCCACAATTCGACCCAGAACCAATCCCGAATCCTCCCATGAGTAATGAAAACCTGGTTGAACTTCGTCAGTTCGGTGAAGAACTGATAGGTACGGGTAATAGGATCAGGGAAATGGGAGAGCATCTAACTTGGAAGTACGATGAGAGGGAACATCGTTACTAGAACTGTCAGTTAAACCACAGGAAGCCGTATTGTATACTAGTGTAAATAGTAACTTAAAACTCTGTAAAATGGGCAATAAAACTTTGTAAGATACGGTATGTACGGATGCATATACAATATACCATAACAAAGTGAAAGTCGAGAAATCAATAATTTTGGGTATACCTGTATGTTGTGATAATTTATGTGTTCATCTGTGCTAATTTTGTTAATAATAAATTAGACACTAATAATTCCTACAAATTAGCAGATGGAAAACGCTAACAATGAACCAATTAATGAAGTAAATCGATCTGAGCAAGAACAGGAAGAACAATATATAACTCGACAAGATATCGAGCACTTTATCGCCCAAGGGATAGCCCATGCTATTCCAGCAATTGTAGCTGCTGTTCAAAAACCTGCCGAGCTACAACAATTAAATCCTAGTAAACGTACTCTGGAAGATAACGGCAGTAACAGCATAAATGGAGGCGGCAATCATAACGATCATGATCCGCAACAAGTCCCACTTCTAAAAAGAATAAAAGCTGCAACATCTGGTTGCACTTACAAAGAATTTCTTGCTTGCAAACCCACTGAATTTGCAGGTAACGAAGGGGCAACTACAACACTACGTTGGTTAGAGAAAACCGAAGCAGTGATTGCAATAAGCAAATGTGCCGAAGAGAATCAGGTGATGTATGCATCAAATCTGTTCAAAGAAGGAGCGCTAGAATGGTGGAATACGATCCTCCAGGCAAAAGGAAGAAGGATAGTCTATACTATGAGTTGGGAAGAATTTAAGAGTCTTGTAGAAAGAAAATTCTGTCCTGAATATGAAAAAGACCAAATGGCAAACAAATTCCTAAGTCACCGTATGACAGGGGTAGATTGCCGAGGCTATACTTCGACATTCTTTGAATACGCAAGGGTAGTGCCAACACTGGCTTCGCCAGAACCGGTACTTATTTCCCGTTACATCTGGGGGTTAATTAGTGAAATCCGAAACATCGTTAAAGCTGCGAGACCTCGTACTATTGACGATGCTGTAGAATTAGCTAATACCCTGACAGATGAATTGGTACGCACAAGAGAAGAAGATCGTAAGAAGGAATTGGCCCAAAAGATTACCCAAGGATTTCGTGTGGGTAATACCAAGAAAAGAGGAACGGGGCAATCCTCATCATCTCCCTTCTGCAAAACTTGCAAAAAGAAGCATTATGGACAATGCAACATGGTTTGCAATTTTTGCAAGACACAAGGACATCGGGAAGAAGACTGCAGGAAGACAACAAGAATTTGTTATAATTGCAGAGAAAGAGGTCATTTTCAATTTGAATGTCCTAAATTAGCTAAACCTGTAGCCAACCAAGCCAAACCAGCTGAAGGAGCAACCAAGAGAAATGCACGCGCATTCCAGCTGACCACTCAAGAGGCTGAACTCATTCCAGATGTAATAGCTGGTACGTTCCTAGTACATGATGTGTTTGCAAAAGTATTATTTGACTCTGGTGCGAACCAAAGTTTTATCAATACTTCATTTTGTCAAGATCTTAAGCTACCTTTAACCACTCTTAGGCAAATCTTCGCAGTCGAAACCGCAGAAGGAAATTCTGTAAAAAATAGATAAAGTCTGGCAAGAAGGAAAAATAGAATTATTAGGCCATAAGTTTTCTGCAAATCTGTTACCAATGAATTTAGCCGGATTCGATGTAGTGTTAGGAATGGATTGGTTAATAGCCAACCATGCTCGAATCCTATGTGATAAAAATGCTGTAGAAATTCAAACCCCTTCCGGAGAAGTAATTTTTAATTACTGGAGATAAACCTCGAAAGCCACTGAAATTCATTTCAATAATGAAATTGGCTAGTTATTCGGGAAAGTAGGAAATGGTGTATATGATTTCAGTAATTGTTAGCGCTAAAGATAAAGAACTTCAGGACATCCCGGTAGTGTCAGAATACCCAGACGTTTTTCCAGAAGAATTACCTGGATTACCACCTGATAGAGAAGTAGAGTTTAGAATTCATTTAATTCCAGGCACTGCACCAATAGCCAAAGCACCATATAGATTAGCACCTACCGAAATGTTAGAATTGAAAAAGCAATTAGATGAATTATTAAGCAAAGGATTCATACAACCTAGTTCATCCCCTTGGGGTGCACCAGTGTTGTTTGTGAAAAAGAAAGATGGATCAATGAGAATGTGTATCAATTATAGAGAGTTGAATAAGGTTACGATTAAGAATCGATACCCATTACCTAGGATTGATGATCTTTTTGATCAATTACAAGGAGCTAGGTACTTCTCAAAGATAGATTTAAGGTCCGGATACCATCAGTTGAAAGTACAAGAAGAAGACATACCTAAAACTGCTTTCAGAACTAGGTATGGTCATTATGAGTTTACAGTCATGCCCTTTGGATTAACGAATGCCCCAGCAGCATTCATGGACATGATGAATCGCATTTGTAAACCATACTTGGATAAATTTGTAATCGTTTTCATCGACGATATACTTATCTACTCCAAAAGCCAAAAAGAACACTGTGAGCACTTACACGTTCTCTTAACTTTGTTAAGAAAAGAAAGGCTTTATGCCAAATTCTCGAAATGTGAATTTTGGCTGCAAGAAGTACAATTCTTAGGACATGTGGTAAATCACGAAGGTATCCATGTAGATCCTGCTAAAATAGAAGCAATTACTAAATGGAAAGTTCCCCAAACAGCAATGGAGATAAGAAGTTTTCTAGGCTTAGCTGGATACTATAGACGATTTATCAAAGATTTTTCTAAGATAGCTGTACCTTTAACCAAGTTAACCTGTAAAACTACTAAGTTTGAATGGGGACCTAGACAAGAAGAAGCCTTTAAGATTTTAAAGCAAAGGTTGACAAATGCACCAATCTTAGCTTTACCCGAAGGAACAGAAGACTTTGAAGTATATTGTGATGCTTCAAAATTAGGTTATGGATGTGTGTTGATGCAACGCAAGAAGGTAATTGCGTATGCTTCTAGGCAATTGAAAAAGCACGAAGAAAATTATACAACTCATGATCTAGAATTAGGAGCCATAATTTTTGCCCTTAAAATCTGGAGACATTATCTGTATGGAAGCAAGTTTACCATCTATACAGATCATAAAAGTTTAAGGTATATATTTGGGCAAAAAGAACTAAACATGAGGCAAAGAAGATGGATGGAGATGCTGAGTGATTACGACTGTAATATTCAATATCACGAAGGAAAGGCAAATATAGTTGTCGATGCCTTAAGTCGTAAGTACTATGAGAAACAGAAACGAGTCCGTGCTCTGAGATTAAATCTCCAAGTAGATTTAATGGCACAAATCAAAGAAGTTCAGAAAACAGCAATCAAAGATGATGCTGAAGGAATGAAAGGTTACCTAAAAGAAGTAGAACAAGGAAATGATTTGGAAATTCCATAAGAAACGAATTTGGGTACCTAAACAAGGAGAGTTAAGAAATCAGATTCTAGAAGAAGCTCATAAATCTAGGTATACCATGCACCCAGGAAATAATAAGATGTACCAAGATTTAAGAAATAATTTCTGGTGGATAGGAATGAAAAAGGATATAGCCGAATACGTATCCAAGTGTTTAACTTGTTCACAAGTTAAGGCGGAACACCAGAAGCCTTCAGGATTACTTCAACAACTAGAAATGCCGGTATGGAAATGGGAACTCATAACAATGGATTTTGTTACTAAGTTACCCAAAACCAAAAGAGGTAATAATGCAATTTGGGTAATTGTAGACCGATTAACCAAATCAGCTCATTTCTTACCAATGAAAGAAACCTTTAGCATGGAAAGGTTAGCACAACTGTGCGTGGACGAAGTAGTATCCCTACATGGAGTCCCACTCTCCATTGTATCAGATAGAGATAGTCGATTTACTTCTCATTTCTGGAAAAGTTTTCAGAAAGCAATGGGAACTCGACTAAATCTAAGTACTGCATATCATCCACAAACAGACGGACAGAGTGAAAGGACAATCCAAACGTTAGAAGACGTGCTCCGAGCATGTGTAACTGACTTTGGTGGTAATTGGGATAGCCATTTGCCATTAATAGAATTCTCCTATAACAATAGTTATCATTCAAGCATCGAAGTTGCACCATTCGAAGCACTGTATGGACGCAAATGCAGAACTCCAGTATGTTGGGCAGAAATCGGAGAAAGCCAATTATCAGGTCCAGAAATTGTACAAGAAACTACTGACAAGATAATTCAGATCAAGGAATGTCACGACCCCCGACCCACCCTGGACGGAGTCGGGAGCCGCGAGCAGTCCCGTGGTACCGGTAGTTATTTTTGAAAAACATTGCAGCGGAAATTTCATCAGGACCGTGAGTTAGGAAAAATATCAGAGTTTAGAAAACACCGGATTTTATTTATTAAATAGATGGGATAAACCCATATTTTACAAAGGTAGCTTTTAATATAAAAACGATATTTCTTAATTTGATTTAATTAATGAAATAAGCCACTTCTTGATGCCTTTTTGTGCCGGATTCATCATTTGTTCCAATCTACTGTAATTACCTGAAAAGTGTTTTAAAAAGGTTTTGTCAGCGGGAAATACTGAGTGAATCATTCTGTTTTCTAAAACGACCCGTTAGTTATAATTTACAGTATTAAGAGTGATTACAATGTTTCTATCAACCAATTATCAAGAATGGGTATTTGTCACTCGATTCATTTCTGTGACTGTGGTCATACCACTATTGGGTCCCGTTGCCCACATAGTGACGGTGTACTCACACAGAGTAATAATAACTCACATAGAGTAATATTCACTCACATAGAGTGATAATAACAGTAATGTGCACAATACCCCACATACCAGCTGTAATTTGGTGATTACAAAGACTTAATCCCTGTAATTATAACCTTGAAAATAATTTGAGGTATTGTAATACTTACTCACAAACTGTGAGAAAATAGTTTAAAAAGAAGAATGACTCACATTATAATCATGCAGATTCATACGGCCAAAGTTTAGTCTATAGATAAGCCTTGATATATTGCAGATTTATACAGGTAGAGCTTAGCCTATTGAGTTAGCTTTGTAATCTAGTGCACACAACTAGGTAGGTAACTTAATACAGCAGTTACGTCAATTCACGAGATTAAACCTTCACAGCGATTAATCAGTGCAATACTCGATAATTCAATCGGATTCACAACGAATAACAGAGCATAGTCCGAATTCGAACAGCACTCTAATATTCAAGTCGAAATCACGACGAATAATCAAAGTACAAGCTCAATTGAGCAGCACCTGGACTATCGTTGGATAGTTATAATCGATCGGACGTTGAATCGTAATAGCGATCGAGTTATTACCCTGATTGCGGCAGCGTTTCGAGATTAGTGTGTGTTTGTGTAGTATTTTGGCTATAACTTAGCGTGTACAACGAATTTCTTCGTCGTTTTTGTGCTAGAAATCAAGTCCCAGACTCCTCTATTTATACCTGAAATTTGACACCGTCGCGTAGCGCGAGGGGTATCACTATAGGCGTGGCGCTACGCGAGTGGTCACCTATTTCCTATAGGTAGCTTCGTGTCTAAGTAACTTAGCTGAGTTGATAAAATTGTAAAATTCAAAACGGCCAGCAAGTTATTTAGATAATCGTAACAAGGGTTTTGCCCCCCCTGAGTTTTAGGGGCCCTGATCCTGATTCTGATTGTTCTGGAAATTTTAGGGTTAGTGCAGAATTACTTGGGTTTCTCAATTAGGGTTTTCTTAATAGCTAATTACCATCCTAATTATGGATTTTAGTGGCAGTTGTTACATCCTCCCCACCTTAAGAAAAATCTCGTCCTCGAGATTTACTGGAAAGGATGTGGATATTTTCGCTTTATTTCGGACTCCAGCTCCCAATTGTATTCTGGCCCTCTCTTTGAATTCCACTTGATTTTGACCAACCCAGTCGTTTATGCTTTGAGGAATTTGACTTTTCGATCTTCGATAGCCAATGGTTTCTTTATGAAATTTAATTTTTCATTTATCTCTTATATTTTGAAGAGGTACTACCAGGGATTTGTCTGATAGACATTTCTTGAGATTGGATACATGAAATACATCATGTACTCCAGCCAATTCTTCTGGTAGTTGTAACTGATAAGCTACTGGTCCTATTCGTTGAATCACAGGGAATGGTCCAACGTATCTCGGACTTAGCTTTCCTTTCTTACCGAATCGTACTATACCTTTCCAAGGAGAAACTTTTAAAAGTACCTTATTTCCTATATGAAATTCTAAAGGTTTATGATGATTATCTGCATAGCTCTTCTGACGATCTCGAGCTGTTTTCAGTCTTTCCTCGATTTGAGTTATTTTGTCAGGGGTTTCTTGTAAAATTTTAGGATCTGATAATTAATTTTCTCCTATTTCTGCTTAACAAACTGGGGTTTTTGCACTTGCGTCTGTACAGTGCTTCGAATGGGACAGTTTTGATACTTGAATGATAATTATTGCTATAGGAGAATTTAATTAAGGGTAAGTGGTTATCCTACTTGAATGGTTATCACACATGCTCGCAGCATGTCTTCCAAGGTTTTGAATGGTTCTTTTACTTTGTCCGTCTGTTTGGGGATGATAAGCTGTACTTAAATTTAGTCGTGTTTTCATTGCTATTTGGAAACTTGTTCCAGAAATGAAAAGGGAAACGACTATCTCTGTCCGATACAACGGAGAGTGGAACTCTATGTAAGGATACTGTTTTATCTATGTACAACTGGGTTAACCTTTCTATGCTAAAGGTTTCTTTCATAGTTTTAGAAGATGGGCTGATTTGGGTAAATCGATCCATGATTACTCAAATCGTTTTATTACCTTTTCTGGTTTTGGGTAACTTAGTAACAAAATCTATTGTTAAGAGTTCCTATTTTCATATAGGCATTTCTAATCGTTGGGGTAATCCTAAAGGTTTCTAGTGCTCTGCCTAAACTTGTGAACAGGTGAGACACTTAGATATATGACTGGCTATGTCCATTTTTATTCCTATCCACCCAAAAGTTATTTCTTAAATCTTGGTATATCTGATTGTTACCTGGGTACATGGTATACCTAGATCTATCTAGAATCTTATTTCTTAATTTACCCTACTTAGGTACCCAATTGTTTTCTTAGGGAATCTCCAAATTCTTATTACTTCCTTGTTTTAATTCTTTGGCTTGTCCTTTCATTCCTTCAGCATTGTCTTCGATTGCTGTTTCTTGAACTTTCTTTAATTTGTGCTATTAAATCTAACCGTAGATCTTAATCTAAGAGCATGGACTCACTCTTGCTTTTCATGATACTTATGACTTAAAGCATCTGCAACTACATTTGCTTTTCTTCATGATACTGGATATCACAGTTGTACTCATTTAGGATTTCCATCCATCTTCTTTGCCTCATGTTTAGTTTGTTTTGCCCAAATACGTACCTTTATCTTTTTGTGATCTGTATCTACAGATAATGTCTCTAAATCTTAAGGGCAAAATTATAGTTCCTAATTCTCAATCATGAGTTGTAAAATTTTCCTTGTGCTTTTTCAAGTGCCTGAAGGCATACGCAATTACCTTTTTGCGTTACATATTCTATTCCTAATTTTGAAGTATCACCATATACTTCAGTTTCTTTTGGCAATGCTAAAATTAAAGCACTTGTTAACCTTTGATTTAATATCTTAAGAGCTTCTTCTCGTCTAGGTCCTCACTCAAACTTAACTATTTTACAGGTTTAGCTTAGTTAAGGGTTTAGTTATCTTGGAACAATCTTAAATAAATTGTCTATAGTATCCAGTTAAACCTAGAAAAATTCAAACTTTTATGGCTGTTTGCGGAACCCTCTATTTAGTAATTGTTTCTAGTTTAGAAGGATTCACATGGATACCTTCGTGATTTTTTTACATGACCTAAGAATTGCACTTCCTGTAGCCAGAATTCATACTTCGAGATCTTGGCGTACAATTTTTCTTTTTCTTAACAAAGTTAAGAGTGCATGCAAATGCTTACAATGTTCTTTTTGACTGTTGGAATAAATAAGTATGATAACTTAATTTATATACATTAAATGGTTATTATTATGGTTGGATATTGGTTAGTGCTGCCTTGTTTAAGCATAGGTGATCAGTCCATGCCTAACTAAGGCTAGGCTACTCAATATCTGCTCCTGACAATAACCAGGGTATTAAAATACTGATATATTATCATAAACCTAAATCGGAATAGGAGGTGAATTTGTGTATCATTATATGAGTATATGATTGTTTTAAGATTACTTTTATTGAATAAATTAATAAGGCAAATTTAATATAAAAAATTTTAAATCCGAGATTAGCGAAATCTTCAGATTTTGTGGAGATGTCACCAGAGGGTGATTGTGATTAAAGAAATATTTTAGTGAAATCGAAGGCCAAAAACATGTTATAGTTTCAAGAGAATCAAAGTGCTTATTGGGATTATTTTGAATTTGAATATGATGGCTTAAAATATCATATGGGACCTGGAATTGAATATGAATTGTGAGCAATTTAACTGGGTTTGAACAAAACGAGTGGTAATAAGGAAGTTCGGACATCTTTATAACAGAAACCATGGAAAATCGAGTTTTTCAAGAAATTCATTGATTTGATATTAAAGAGTCATCGCTTTGTAAAACGAGGTTTTACTATGCAAAGATCAACTATAGTGAAATGATATTTGAACTTTTGATTAAACAACAATTGGTATAATGTCCTCCTATGGTCTTCCTAATTTGAATGAACCATAAGTACAATCATGTGGATTTACCAAGAAATGTAAAAAAAATTGCTACTATGAAGGAAATCCTCATGGTATGATGCCCACGAGAGTTAACTTACTATAGGCAGAAGTCAGAGTTTTAAAAAAACTTTACTTGGATTTCCGTGTGATACTAGTGTGATGTTATTATGGAATGTCGAAAAAAATAAAATAGAGAATTTACAAAGGTATGTGATTCCTTTTTGCAGTGTAATTATGGAACGTACCTTAGCGAGATCTGTGTCGTTGGTAGAATCATATGGCAAGAGTGTTTCTTCCTAATTAGTAGTTTTCTACTGACAGAATTAGTATTGGTGTCATCGTGCTCAATTTATACTTTTCAAAGTTCTTGCCTTGGAAAGTCGTGTGTGATATATTTCAACGTCTGTGGACGTATATTTTAAGTTTCATGTGTTTTCTTGTGCGTTAGCACAACTTTATATGTTTCTTACTTGTGCATTGTAAATTTTTATACTTTCGATGATATCCCTTCTTTAAAGGGTTCTTATTGTATGAGTTACGAGGTAAATGATCAAACAAAATAATGTTTGATATTGGAAAAGAGATTCCTGATAAAGAATTCTAGACACGGATGCTTGTACTTTATTTCAATTTGTCAATCCTTATGGGTTTTTGGAATTTCCTTATAGATATACCTATCTATATAATCACATATTTCACATGCTGAAATAAGCATACCATTTGTCAGGTCAATATATTTAACAGATTCATATTTCCAAGAACCACTCAGGTATTTGGTCATGATACTATTTAGGGAAATCTTGTCACTGATTTGACATATCATTTACCCCGTCTTATCCGGTTCGCGCCGGAGCGGTAATCTCAATATGTCCGGTCAAGCTGGAGAGTCTGCTACTCTATACCCAGTTTTGCCGGAGAAAATTTTCTATTTCCCATAAATAGTATCTTTTCAAGAAGTGCCTCTTTTATTAGGGCTTTTATCAAGGAAATTTGTATCCCCATAACATATCCTATTCTGGACCAAATAATATCAATAAGCAGGAATAAATAGTAATTAAGTGCTATTGCCTGCTAACCGTCATACCAGTATCCATTACCTTATATAAGTAATTTACCTTAAAATTTATTTTAAGGCAAAATTCTTAAATTCAAGTCTAAATATCATCCGGAGTGCTATCAGATAATATTAAGTTTCTAATTCTCCGTTTCACTTAGGTATCATTATAACACCTAATTGTGTAAACCAGTGGCTTAGCTTATACTAAGGCATCTTTTCTTATGTTCCAGTCTAACTGCTATCAGTTGTGCTACCACTTAATAGAAATCTCCTAACTCTTTTTATTTAGGCTTAGGTATTATTATCACAACACTTATAGGCTTAAAGCAGTGGCTTAGCTCTGATACCACCTTCTGTCACGACCCCCGACCTACCCTGGACGGAGTCGGGAGCCGCGAGCAGTCCCGTGGTACCGGTAGTTATTTTTGAAAAACATTGCAGCGGAAATTTCATCAGGACCGTGAGTTAGGAAAAATATCAGAGTTTAGAAAACACCGGATTTTATTTATTAAATAGATGGGATAAACCCATATTTTACAAAGGTAGCTTTTAATATAAAAACGATATTTCTTAATTTGATTTAATTAATGAAATAAGCCACTTCTTGATGCCTTTTTGTGCCGGATTCATCATTTGTTCCAATCTACTGTAATTACCTGAAAAGTGTTTTAAAAAGGTTTTGTCATCGGGAAATACTGAGTGAATCATTCTGTTTTCTAAAACGACCCGTTAGTTATAATTTACAGTATTAAGAGTGATTACAATGTTTCTATCAACCAATTATCAAGAATGGGTATTTGTCACTCGATTCATTTCTGTGACTGTGGTCATACCACTATTGGGTCCCGTTGCCCACATAGTGACGGTGTACTCACACAGAGTAATAATAACTCACTTAGAGTAATATTCACTCACATAGAGTGATAATAACAGTAATGTGCACAATACCCCACATACCAGCTGTAATTTGGTGATTACAAAGACTTAATCCCTGTAATTATAACCTTGAAAATAATTTGAGGTATTGTAATACTTACTCACAAACTGTGAGAAAATAGTTTAAAAAGAAGAATGACTCACATTATAATCATGCAGATTCATACGGCCAAAGTTTAGCCTATAGATAAGCCTTGATATATTGCAGATTTATACAGGTAGAGCTTAGCCTATTGAGTTAGCTTTGTAATCTAGTGCACACAACTAGGTAGGTAACTTAATACAGCAGTTACGTCAATTCACGAGATTAAAACTTCACAGCGATTAATCAGTGCAATACTCGATAATTCAATCGGATTCACAACGAATAACAGAGCATAGTCCGAATTCGAACAGCACTCTAATATTCAAGTAGAAATCACGACGAATAATCAAAGTACAAGCTCAATTGAGCAGCACCTGGACTATCGTTGGATAGTTATAATCGATCGGACGTTGAATCGTAATAGCGATCGAGTTATTACCCTGATTGCGGCAGCGTTTCGAGATTAGTGTGTGTTTGTGTAGTATTTTGGCTATAACTTAGCGTGTACAACGAATTTCTTCGTCGTTTTTGTGCTAGAAATCAAGTCCCAGACTCCTCTATTTATACCTGAAATTTGACACCGTCGCGTAGCGCGAGGGGTATCACTATAGGCGTGGCGCTACGCGAGTGGTCACCTATTTCCTATAGGTAGCTTCGTGTCTAAGTAACTTAGCTGAGTTGATAAAATTGTAAAATTCAAAACGGCCAGCAAGTTATTTAGATAATCGTAACAAGGGTTTTGCCCCCCCCCCCTGAGTTTTAGGGGCCCTGATCCTGATTCTGATTGTTCTGGAAATTTTAGGGTTAGTGCAGAATTACTTGGGTTTCTCAATTAGGGTTTTCTTAATAGCTAATTACCATCCTAATTATGGATCTTAGTGGCAGTTGTTACAAGGAAAGACTGAAAACAGCTCGAGATCGTCAGAAAAGTTATGCAGACAATCGTCGCAAACCTTTAGAATTTCAAATCGGAGATAAAGTACTTTTAAAAGTTTTTCCTTGGAAAGGAATAGTACGATTCGGTAAGAAAGGAAAGCTAAGTCCGAGATACGTTGGACCATTCCCTGTGATTCAACGAATAGGACCAGTAGCTTACCCGTTACAACTACCAGAAGAATTGGCTGGAGTACATGATGTATTTCATGTATCCAATCTCAAGAAATGTTTATCAGATGAATCCCTGGTAGTTCCTCTTCAGGAAGTAGAGGTAAACGAAAAGTTGAAATTCGTAGAGAAACCGTTAGAAATCGAAGATCGAAAAGTCAAATTCCTCAAGCATAAAAGACTGGTATTGGTCAAAGTCAAGTGGAATTCAAAGAGAGGACCAGAATACACTTGGGAGCTGGAATCAGAAATGAAGCGAAAATATCCTCATCTATTCCAGTAAATCTCAAGGACGAGATTTTTCTTAAGGTGGGGAGGATGTAACAACTGTCAATAAAACCCGTAATTAGGATAATAATTATCTAATAAGAAAACCCTAATTAAGACACCCAAGTAATTTGGCATAAACCCTGAAATTTCCGGAATAATCGGAATCAGGATCAGGGCCCCTAAAACTCAAGGGGGCAAATCCTAATTGATAATTATCAAACTTAAATCGTTGCTAAATCCTGATTGGCCAGAATTTTGAATCACTAAAGCTAAGAACCGAACTCAGCTAGGCTAGGAAGTAGGCTGTACCCTTTACGGACCGTAAAGGGTTAGCCTTACGGACCGTAAGCTGACCGGGTTCCCTTACGGACCGTAAGGGGTTAGTCATACGGTCCGTAAGCGTGTCGAAATTTCTACTATAAATAGCCGACCTTGGCATGTAAACTGAGATGTTAAAACGACGTAAATAGCTACTGTGTACGTCGAGATCAGGCTGTTATACTATAAACACACACACACGATCACGAAACGCTGCCGCAATCAGGGTAATAACTCGATCGCTATTACGATTCAACGTCCGATCGATTATAACTATCCAACGATAGTCCGGGTGTTGCTCAATTGAGCTTGTACTTTGATTATTCGTCGTGATTTCGACTTGAATATTAGAGTGCTGTTCGAATTCGGACTATGCTCTGTTATTCGTTGTGAATCCGATTGAATTATCGAGTATTGCACTGATTAATCGTTGTGAGGGTTTAATCTCGTGAATTGACGTAACTGTTGTATTAGTTACTAACCTGTCTGTGTGTGCATTGTGTTAAACTAGGTGTAATCAAGGCTAATCAGTAGGCTTATCTATTGCTCGTTAATCTGCAATGTGAGTCATTCTTCTTTTTAAACTGTTTTCTCACAGTTTGTGAGTAAGTAATACAAAACTCCAAGTTATTTTCAAAAGTTATAATTACAGGGATTAAGTCTTTGTAATCACCAAATTACAGCTGGTATGTGGGGTATTGTGCACATTACTATTTTTATCACTCTAGGTGAGTGAGCCTTGATACTCGTCACTATTGGGGCGACGGGACTCAATAGTGGTATGACCACAGTCACAGATCCGGTCGAGTGACAAATACCTATTCTTGATAATTGGTTGATATAAACATTGTAATTCCCCTTAATACTGTAATTTATAACTAACGGGTCGTTTTAGAAAACTGAATGATTCACTCAGTATTTCCCCGCTGACAAAACCTTTTTCAAACATGTTTCAGGTGATCTGTGTGATCCAGGAAAAGTGCAGTAAAGCACTACAAGCTCAGAGAAGTGGCTCATTGTAAAATAAATCAATAAAACGTGTTTTGGAAATTAAAGATTTCTGTGTGAAATCAGCTTATTGTAAACTATGGGATTTATCCCTTAAACTTTGTGTAATATATTAAACGAGCATATTACGGTGAAAAGATCCTGTAATAAAAGACTTCCGCTGTCGCATAAATTAAATACCGCGGGTACCACTGGAACTGCTCGCGGCCCCCGACTCCGTCGTGGGTCGGGTGCCGTGACATATTTGGGTCAACGAATGAGAATCTGTGCAAAGATTTCAAAAGAGTTATGAAGCAGAAGTTTGAAATGTCATCGATGGGGGAGATGAAATTCTTCTTGGGACTTCAAGTTGAACAACTACCTGAGGGAATTTTCATACATCAGACGAAGTATGTTCATGATATCTTAGAGAAATTTGGGATGTCAGGATCTACTCCAGCGTCAACCCCTTTAGTGACGAATCATGGGATAAACCCAGATCTCACCGGAGACAGGGTAGATGAAACGACGTATCGTTCCATGATCGGATTGTTGATGTACTTAACTGCTTCAAGACCCGATATCATGTATCCAACGTGCCTCGCAGCACGGTTTCAGTCAAGCCCCAGAGCTTCGCATATGGTGATTGTGAAACGGATATTACGCTACCTGAAAGGAACTCCATCATTGGGGTTGTGGTATCCAAGAACAGGCGATTTCACGCTCGAAGGGTATTCTGATTCCGACTACGGAAGCTGCAAAGTTAATGCAAAATCAACAACAGCGGGTTGTCAGTTTTTCGGACCTCGTTTGGTCACCTGGCAATGTAAGAAGCAGACCTCTGTGGCTCTATCCACATGTGAAGCTGAGTATGTATCTGCTAGCAGTTGCTGCTCTCAGATCTTGTGGATCCAACAACATATGCGCGACTACGGTTTGCAATTTCTTAACACCCCTGTCTTTGTTGATAATGAGGCCGCAACAAGTATAACAAAAAATCCAGTACATCACGCTAAAACTAAACACATAGAAATTCGTCATCACTTCATCCGAGATTGTTTCGAGAAGAAGTTGATACGAATTGAGAAAATCCACACTGACAATCAGAAAGCTGATTTACAAACCAAAGCTTTTGATAAAACACGTTTTAAGTATCTTTTAAAACTGAATGGTATGATGCTTTTCTCGGTGTCGGATGGAATCATTGGCGTTGATGAAGGTACTGTTGTAGGTGACGATGAGAAGCAATCTGCAATGGTTTGTCGATTTTTTACTTGTTTTGGTATTTAGGGGGAGTAAATATTTTCAAAAAAATACAAAAACAGTAAAAAATTCAAAAATCCAAAAACATGAGAAAATTTCAAAATCCAAAAACAATAGAAAACTGAAAAAGAGCTTGTGTAAAAAGAGAAAATGATAGTACATCGGCTTGACAGTTACGGTACGCTAAAGATTTGTAATGAATAAAGCGTTAAACAGTCTCGCTGATGATATGTCGATAGGTTTTTATACATTTAGTAGGTTTGTTCGGGATATAAACATAAAAATTCAAACTTGCTTATTTTGTGGGGAACAAATCTTGGATATATAGGTAACCCCTGAAATCTCGTTTGAAAGGTCCCTCTTTCTGAGATACTAGGTCTTTATGCTCAATGATATCTGGGGTATTATTCCGGGACTTCTGATAATGCGGAAGCAATGGCATAGTCCCCGAATAATACTTTCTGCATTTCTTGAAATATAGTGCCGCCCTCAGCATAAAAAATGATGAAACATTGAAAAATGCTAATCATGTGCTGTTGTAAAAAAGATCCTCTAAAGGGGACTCACCTAAAGTCGAACCATCATCTCTCTTCTGAATGGAAGTTCTAACCTGAGCTCTCACGGCTTCGCATTTAACCCTTTTACAGATATCATCTGTGGTATACTCACCTGTAAGATTGAATATTGGGATCTGGATACGGGAGTATATTCAAGAGGTGGGACACATGAATGAGTTTAAGTTCTTAATTTACCTAATTCATATCCTGGACAGATTGAAAATTGTGTGAAAATTTAAGTGGATCAGCATATCGACAATCTAAGCGAATTGTTTAATTCTGAGTATGAAATTAAAGCTTAACGGTACTAGTAACTTTTCATAAGCTGATATGATTCCCTAACACGCTCACCAAAAATATGTTTGTAAATAGTTTACTTTTCCTGCATTTTATTTCTGTATTTCATTTCTAGTTTAGAAACTTTATTAAAAATCCAAAAAGATTTTATTTCTGCTTTATTTTCCGACAAACCAAAGTAGAAAGTTGATTGTCAGATTATAAAAATTGGAGGCAGATGCAGGAAGTTTCTGGAATGGAGGATGTGGAGAGCTAATCTTGATAAAATCTGATTGATGAAAAGTCAAAAACAAGTTCATTAACTTGAAACTTGTTATTTTCAGAAAATGTTTGAAAATTGTTGTACTAAATCAGTTTTTCATTTTGTCTGAGATCAACCAAGGTCATTAAGTTGGACTTGGCAGATAAATTGAGTAATCAGGGTCATTAACTTGGACCTGAATACTTAAGTGGATTTCTGAAACTGATAAACGGTTAATAGAAGTTTAAGTGTGAATAGATTGTAATGTTATATGTTTGAGTAACAGGAATCAAAATCCCCACGGCAACAAAATGTCAAAGTTTGAGCCAGATTACGATCCTAGATCCCAGTTTATCGAGAGGGGGAGTATTCGAAAGGGGGAGTCTAGATTCTGGATCAACATTCAAAGGGGAGATTGAAGTTTAAAGTTTGATAATAAAGATTGAAGGAACCTTTTACAATGTCAAGACAATTCAAGGCAGAGAACGATAGATCAAGACTAAAGACTGAAGACAGGATGCTAAAGACTTCGTCAACATCCAAGGGGGAGTCTGTTGGTGCACTGATGTTTGTTAACTTCGTCTTTATTGAGTCTTGTTTTGTATTGTATAGATCAGGGCACGAAAAGCAAGAAAACAATATTTGAGGTAATTCCGCATGAAATGAGCATTTGTCATTTCAAACGGAATTAAGGTTACAAGCGAAATTATTAATTCCGCACGGAATTAACTAATTCCGCATGAACTCATAATTCCGCTTGAGTTGTTTTCATGCGGAATTAACCGTCTATAAATACTGAACATTCCTGATTCATTTTATACGAAATTACTGTTGGAGAGCTGAGGTGCTGCCGAATTTTTGTCAGAATTGTTTGTAAAAAGCTCAGGAAATCAATAAGAAGAAAATTAAAGGAAAACAAGTTGTTTGACATCAATTACATTGATTCTGCCTTTGTTTTTTATGATGAACTACTCAGATTGACTCGTTAGGGTCACAAGACGATCCAACAGCTAGAACTTCCGTTCGTACAGAGAGATGATGGCTCGACTTTAGGTGGGTCCCCTTTGGAGATCTTTTCTTCAATAGCACATGATTAACATTTTTCAATGTGTCATCATTTTTTGTACTGAGGGTGAGCTTTTAGAATAAAGCAACGCGTAGTATTATACGAGGACTAGGCTATTGCTCCCGCAAAATCAGAAGTCCTGGTATAATACCCCATATATCATAACGTACAAAGACCTAGTATGTTAGAAATAGAGTCTTTCAAACAGAATTTCGGGGGTTACCCATATATCCGAGAGATGTTCCCCACGAAATGCGAAGTATTATACGAGGACTAGGCTATTGCTCCCGCAAAATCAGAAGTCCTGGTATAATACCCCATATATCATAACGTACAAAGACCTAGTATGTTAGAAATAGAGTCTTTCAAACAGAATTTCGGGGGTTACCCATATATCCGAGAGATGTTCCCCACGAAATAAATGCGAAGTATTATACGAGGACTAGGCTATTGCTCCCGCAAAATCAGAAGTCCTGGTATAATACCCCATATATCATAACGTACAAAGACCTAGTATGTTAGAAATAGAGTCTTTCAAACAGAATTTCGGGGGTTACCCATATATCCGAGAGATGTTCCCCACGAAATAAATGCGAAGTATTATACGAGGACTAGGCTATTGCTCCCGCAAAATCAGAAGTCCTGGTATAATACCCCATATATCATAACGTACAAAGACCTAGTATGTTAGAAATAGAGTCTTTCAAACAGAATTTCGGGGGTTACCCATATATCCGAGAGATGTTCCCCACGAAATAAATGCGAAGTATTATACGAGGACTAGGCTATTGCTCCCGCAAAATCAGAAGTCCTGGTATAATACCCCATATATCATAACGTACAAAGACCTAGTATGTTAGAAATAGAGTCTTTCAAACAGAATTTCGGGGGTTACCCATATATCCGAGAGATGTTCCCCACGAAACAAATGCGAAGTATTATACGAGGACTAGGCTATTGCTCCCGCAAAATCAGAAGTCCTGGTATAATACCCCATATATCATAACGTACAAAGACCTAGTATGTTAGAAATAGAGTCTTTCAAACAGAATTTCGGGGGTTACCCATATATCCGAGAGATGTTCCCCACGAAATAAGTAAGTTATGATTTATGTTTATATCCCAAACAAACTTACTAAATGTGTAAAAACCTATCGGCATATCATCAGCGAGACTGCTTAATGCTATCATTTTCCCTTTTTCTCAACAAAACTCATTTAGTAATTTTTCAATGTTTTTGACATTTTTCAAATTTTCGAATTTTTCTAAAATTTTACACCCCCTAAAATCAAAATATATTTCAATTTTGATTTTTTGGGAAAATTGAAAAACAAACTGTACAAATAAAATGACAACATGATGTGAATTACTTCAATTCGCCATCCACTTTGCATAAACAATCGGAACTTCCCCTTACAACAAACTATTTTCCCATTATGATTTCAAAACACTTAAGTTTGTTTTAATCAAAATGATTTTTTCGGAATTAGTTATGTTCTTACTACTTGTAGGTTAGGGGTTTACTTCATCACTTTGTTTTCTCAATCACTTTGAACGAAAGTTAAATCAAGTACAACTTAATGTCCTTGATCAAACATTTCTCAAGAAAGATGTCGATTCCTACTCCACAATTACCAATCTGGGAGTTCCGGCAAGTCAGGTTTTTCATTTGAAGAGAACCACCCAAGCCTGACAAACCTTGGGTGTCTTTGAGTGATCGTCACTCAGTTTCTATTCAATTTTTTGTTTTAAATTTCCGTTTGACAATGATGGAAAACTTGCATCATCCATTGTCTTAACGGAATTATCACTTTTTACCTCAACAAATGGCTCCTCTGGCTTTGACGGACCAGATTCATTGCCCGAACATGGCTCCTTTGACTTTGATGAGTCAAATTCATCCCCAGCAGGTGGCTCCTTTGTTTCCGAAGAAACAAATTCATCGCCAGGAAGTGAAAATTTCACTTTCTTTGGTTTGTTAATCATTTGATTAACCACTTTTTCTTTCTTTATTCTCTCTTCTGTCCTCAGATTTGTATCTGATGAATACGTTTTACTCAGCTGATCATTCTTTGGAGAGCAAAACGATTTATCAAAACTTTTATCTGATTTTCCGGTTGTATCCGAGGACAAAATCCTTTCAAGATACTCTCTTGTTTTCTTTCTTTTCTTCCTCAGTCTGTCTTTCTGCCCTTGTGAAAGTTTCACTTTCTGTTCTTTTACTTTCTGTTCTTTGGGCTTTTTTTCGAATTTGATTGGTTTCTTTGCCTTTTTCTTAGATTCAGCCCTCGATCTTCCCATTGATCTCATTGGGCAATCTCTGGCAATATGACCTATGATTTGACATTCATAGCATCTTCTTGTCTCAAAACTCTTTCTCTGGCAGTTAACAGCAATGTGTCCTTGGAAACCACATTTGTAACACACTCTGTTATCGTACCATTCACCACTTTCAAACCAAATACTCAGATCATGACACTGTTTGGCATTGTGGTAATCCTTACTCCTCCTGTAAGCTTCATTTGACTTTTGAGCACTGTGGTCAAACCTACACCACTTATTACCAACTTTTTGTGAGTTTTGATTTTCCAATTTTTGTGGTTTTTTATCACGATTGGATGATTGAACTGATGAACTTTTATTTTTACTTTGAAAATTTTCTGAAATTTTCACATTTTGTTTTTGTTCTGCATTCTTCTTCAAAGGTTTCTGTGATGAACATTCACCTTTTTCTGTAGATTGCAAAACAGTTTCTTGAAAATTTTCTTTTAATTTCAAAAATATTTTCTTTTTCTCATCTTCATCATCAGTTTTATCATCACAATCTTCAATTTTGACTTTGTCAAAATTTGTGACATTGTCATTTATTGGAAATTCATTGATCGGTTTTGGACATATATGATCTAGTAATGCAGATGAGGTCACAAAACCTTTCAATGTCTTTTCTAACTCAGCAATTTTATTTCTATCACTCTCAACTTCTTTTTCAAGTTGAGAGATTTTTTCACACTGAGAATTTATTGCTTTTTCATTTTTCAAGTTTATTCTCTTCAAGAACAAACTTTTCATTTCTAAAATTTTTATTTGATTTTGAAATTTTAATTCTTTTTCTTTTAAATTTTTATTTTCCAATTTTATCCAAAAATCTTCACTTTCTGAAGATTTTTTTTTATTTCAAAACCTTTTCAGCTTTCAATTTTTCATTTTTCAAAAATGTTATTTGATTTTGAAATTCTTTTTCATTTTCTTTCAAATTTTTGTTTTCCAATATCAAACTCTCCACATCTTTCAAAAGTTTGGCATTGTCTGATTCGAATTTATCACATTTTAAGCACACAGTTTCAGAACTTGAAGCTTCACTTTTCTCTTATTCTTCATTCTTTGAAATTTATTTAGTCTCGGTCTTGTATGTGCATGCACAAAAAATTTTAACAAAATCAAGAGGATTCATATTTTCATCAATATAACAACCCCTCTTAATATCATATTTCAAAACATCTTTTGCTGCAAGACATACATAGACTCTTCTTCTAATTTCAATCATCACATCCAAGCTTATCTTTTCCAAGTTCTTTTCTATATCATTTATCAAAACCTTCTTTTTCTTATCATTTTCATACTCATGCGTTTTGAGCTTACTGATGAATTCCCTTAGATTGAAATTGGAGAATCTAGAATCATTTTTTAGACTTAACACAAATTCATTCCACTCTTCCGGTAAAGCGTCTGCAAATTTTGCTATTTGTTCATCATTTGACTTTCTAATCTCATGCCCTTTTAAATGTTCAATTAAGATTTCATACCGTTTTTCCAACTTATTCAATGTTTCATCTCTCTTACATATAAAACATTCAAATCTCTTTACCCAACCTTCCTTTTTTATATCATTATAACTACTATCCAAATACCCTCTATACCACTTATTCAAACTTTCAAGATAATCATTTTCATATTCATCAAACATTTTTACCATCTTTCAAACAATCTGACAAGTTTCACACGAAATGAAACTTTCAAACGAAATAACCTCTTTCACACGATATGACACTTTGATGCGAAATGAATATTTCACACGAAATGCACTTTTTCACACAAAATACCTATTTCAAACGAAATAGACTTCTGGTACAGAATGGATGTTGATTTCGTACGAAATGAAGTTCAAACACCTTATTTCGTGCGAAATGAAGTCCAAACTGTCTGTTTCGTGCGAAATGAATATCCAACAATTGTTTTCGTGCGAAATGAAACTCAAGAAGTTGATTTCATGCGAAATGGATTCCACAGAGGTGATTTCGTACAAAATGAACTCTACAAAGATGATTTCGTGCGAATTGAGATGATATTTTCACACGAAATACAATGTTGTTTCACACGAAATAAGCTATTTCGTACGAAATGCTGCTGATGTCACCTGATCGATCAGTTTTTGACAAAATTGATCAAGTTCTAGGTCGATTTTAGGTCTGATTCTTTCAAGGATTTGTTAAAACTGTGTTTTCCACGTTATATGTGAAAATCAGTCCATTTAAACCATGAAAACTTGATTAATTTTGAAAAGAAGGTGTAGAAATCAGAATTTGCACCTGAATCAGTAAGAACTCTTCCTCCTGGGCTCTGATACCACTTGTAGGATCGTTTTCTGACCCAAACGAGTCATTCAGAAGAGTTTTTGCTCAATACGAGAGGTGGAAACAAACGTATCAAGGTAATTCAGCTTGCAATTCACTTTAAACTGTCTTTTGATTGATATGACAAAGATTTACAACGAGTAGACACTTCGCAGCAGTTCGGCACTGAAACCGGAAAGTTACAAATGCCATTACACGACCGGTATTTATAGGCAGCATGATTTCGCTCGGAACCACTTCATATGAAATCATTTCATGCGAAACAGTCATTTCGTACGAAATCAACCATTGATTTCGTGCGAAATAGCTGAAACTCATTTCGTACGAAATAGATCTTCTATTTCGTGCGATACAGCCAAAACCTATATTTTCCCAGATTTCTCGTATAACGTGCCCTGATCTATCTAATACATACAAGACTCGATACAAGACGAAGTCGATAGACGTATGCACCAACAGTGGCTTCGTACGAACCCACTATGAATGCCTTCGTACGAAGCTGGTCTTACACATCCGTATGAACGGACTATATCGTCCCTTCATACGAAGGGACTCCCTTCGTACGAAGTGGCTTATCCATCACAAAACCTTTGATTCGTACTGGATTTCACTCTATTCTATACAATATTCAACACACGCTCTATCTAGCCTATTTGCACAGTGGCTGACATATAAAATATGCACCAACTGATTCCCCCTGCATGTCACTGTCGAATTGTCACGTTGAAAACCTTGAGCTGTGTTTGAATATTCTGCAACTTCAATCAGGCATCTTGAAATCTTCAATGTAAACCATGTCTTGATCATTCGTCTCAGCTACGATACGTGATTGAAGCAAGTGATAGACATTATGCACTCACACACTCCCCCTTGGATATTACTGCAGTCAATCTCGTAGCTTTCTGTCTCTCTCTGAGTCTTCTAGAAATGTTGACATTTTTAGCAACATAGACTCTCCCTTTATTCTAACAGATTCCCCATGTATCTGCTTACAGCTTCAGCTGCTCCCCCTTTCAGTTAACTCGATCTCTAGGATCCCCCTTTCTTTAAGCTTCCGCTTTTAAGGATCGACACCTGGTTCTAACTCTATAAGCTCCTCTAAGATAGTTAACTGGCTCTTTGAATTCACGCTCCCCCTTGTTTTGAGCTTGTCTTCAGACTCCCCCTTAGACTCAGCTTTCAGGATCGTAATCAGGAAAACAAACACTTTCAAACCACTTGTAAGATATTTAACAATTTAAGACCAAGATTGAAAACCTAGCTCTAAACATAAATTTTTAACAATTAAAGTTGTTTAGGTTTTCCCAGGAATTGATGACCTGGCCATTAAACACAGATATTCAAAATCGGTAACCTAGCTCTAAGTATAAATGTAAATTACCCAGGATTTCCTGACTCTTCTCCCCCTATTAAATAACTTTATAAATTTGACAGTTTAAGCATCCAAAATTTTACAAACAATCATCCCAAATTAATAACCTTGGAGATTTCACAAACTGTTTTTTGAATTTTTCATTTGAAAAAACTCAAGTTTCAAATTAATGAACTTGTTTATTTTTCAAGACATGTTAAACATACTTAGACTTTGAAACTCAGCTTTCAGATATCGGTTGTTGAAAATAAAGTAGAAACAAAATCTTTTTGAATTTTTCAAAGTTTATGCTAAAACACACTCAAAACCTTTTTGTGATTTTTCTTTAAAATAAAACGATAAAGAAAGATTTACAGACAATATTTTTGTTTGAGTTCGTGTCAGAGGATCATATCAGTTTATAACAAATCACTAGCACCGTTGAGCTATAAACACTTTAAGTTTTAAACGATTCACTTAGATTGTCAGTATATTGATCCACTTAAATTCTCACACAAAGTTCAACTGATCCAAGATACGAGATTAAGTGTTTTAAGTACTTAACTTATTCGCATGTCCCACCTCAGAATATACTCCCGTATCAAGATTCCCTAGATTCAGTCTTACTGGTGAATATACTATATTGATATTTGTACTTTGGGTTAGTGCGAGACCTTGAGAGCTCAGGTATGAACTACCGTTCAGTCAAAGAGATGGAGGCTCGACTTTAAGGTGTGTCCCACTTAGGGATCTTCTTTACAACTGCACTTGATTTATATCTTTTGATATTTTATCAGTTTTTATGCAGAGGGAAAGCTTTTAAAGCGCATAAAGTATTATACAAGGTCTAGGTCATTGCTGACGCAAAATCAGAAGACCAGGTATAATACCCCAAATATCAAATAGTATAAAGACCTAGTATCTCAGAATCAGGCAACCTCTCAAACGAGATTTCGGAGGTTATCCATATATCCGAGAGATGTTCCCCACGAGATAAGAAAGTTATAGATATTTATGTTTATATCTCGGAATCAATCTACAAAATGTGTAAAAACCTACTGGCACATCATCAGTGAGACCGTTTATCACATTTGACTTTCCATTTCTTTAGCGTAATGTGACTGTTTTACTGATGTACTATAATTTCCTCTTTTTACACAAAAACTCTTTTTGTTTTTCTCATATTTTTGGCTATTTCAAATTTTCAAATTTTTTTGTATTTTCTGAAAATATTTACTCCCCCTAGAATCCAAAACATTTAAAGAAATTTGAAAACCGATGTAGATAGCTTCATCTCCCTATCCATTTTCTGCTTCACATGCTCTGTTTTGCAGAAAATACCCCCATGATTTACAACACATTGATTTTTAAGAATGTTAAAACCATTTAATCACTTGTGAAATAATCATGTTTGTTCAACCGTGAGGGTTTCGGCATATTCAATCAACATCTTTTTGTAAAATTTTTGATTTTTTACAAAGTAAACATATTTTTGGATTTTAAATTTTTCTATTTTTAGGGTTTTTGATTTATGGTTTATTTATATACAGAAACACACAAACTCCCTATTTCTCAACTACAGGGAACTTCCTCCTCTTGTGCCAGGCTGCTCCCCTCCTCGTGTTGACACTCAGTTGTCTTCAAGAGCACCTGCACATTCAACTCATTCATTTACTTGAACAATTTGACCTTGGGGATTTCAACACAATATGAATCATCCAAAGATGGAAAATCTTTGTCATTTTTCACAAAGAATTTTTCATTTTTGACTTCATCATTTTTAGTTGAATCAAATTTTTGTTATTCATTATTCATAGAAGTCTGTTTCTTGACCACCCAAATTTGTCTTTTTGAAACATTTCTTTGATAAAATCTTTCATTTTGAACTTTTTGTTTTGACAATCAACTTTAGCTTTCCAAAATTGATGTGGCTTTGTTGCATCAACTGTTGTTTTCCAACTTTGTGTTGTCCGAAATCTAGGTGTCACTAGTTTCTAAGTTTGTTGTGATTCAGCCTTTGACATTTTTGGCTTCCAAGTTTGTTTTGATTCAAACTTGGTTGATTTCTGATTCACACCTTCAGACTTCCTTTTCTCAACACCAATAGGTTTAAGATTTGGACACCTGCGACCAATATGTCCAATTTGATCACACTTAAAGCATGTTCTCTTGGAAACATCTTTGACCTGTTGTTGTTGTTTCTTTTGAGCATAGAACTCTTCATTAGACTGTCGCCTAAATTGGAATTCTTTCTCTTCTTCAGAACTTGTTCCGTGAACAATATTCGTCTTTTTTTGATAATTTTTCTTTTCAAAACATTTCGTTTGATTTTGTTTCTTTTTATAACCCAACCTAGCCTTCATGTTTTTCTTTTTGTAACCAGATTTGTTATAAAAAGTTTTCTTGCTCTTTCCAGTAAATTTTGCAATTTCAGACTTCTCAATTTCTACCAATTTGAAAACTTTGTCAATCTTTTCCGAAATCACATTCTGAATCGAAACTTCAATATCTGAGAATAATTTATCCGATCCAATCATGGTATAAGTCAATCCTATCGAATCATCATTCGCATTTTTCTCAGGTTTTGAATTTTTAAGATAACTTTCATGAAAACTTCCCTCATTTTCATCTCGTGACTCGAACTTATCTGTTTTGGTAGACTCCTCTGTCAGAATGCTTTCAACAACCTTACTTACCACCTCTGAATCACCAAGATCATCAAATTTGGTGTAACTCACATTGATGTTGTCAGGTAATTGGTCAACCATGTTTATTGCTTTTCCACCTTTTCGCCATCATAGAATGTATAATTATTCTCCAATGGTGGTGGAACCTGATGGTATTCTGACCCATTTCCGTTTTTGTTCTTTTTAGAATCTTTACCATCAGGTGTGATGTTGAAAATACGTTCCAAAATATATGAAGAAGCATGATAACTTTCAAGTTTATTTACCAGTTTTTCTTTTTCAGCCAGTTTTTGTTTAAGTTTAGCAACATCATCAATATACTGATTTAGAACTATTTGTTTTCCTTCATATCTGGCTTCAACAAATTTAGTTGTCTTTTGACATGCTGACAATCTATCAACTAAACTTTTGACTTTACTCTTCAATGTTTCATAAGCTTCTTTAACAGTATAATATGACAATTTCATTCCATCATACTTTTTTTGTAACTCTTGAATAGTTTTATCTTTTTGAACACTTTCGTTACAATCAGTTGAACACTATTGTTTCAAAACTTTGTTTTCTTTTTCAAAAATATCACATTTTTGTGTCAGTTCTTCTTCTTTTTGTTTCAAAAATCTTTCATTTTCAAGCATTTCATTACAATTTTCTTTAAAAATCTTTTCTATTTTAGTAAACTCAATGTCTCTGGATCTTAAATTTTATCCTTTTCAATACAAGCACTGCATGTTTCCATGCATTTCTTGCATTGTTCATCAGTTTTATTATCAATTTTAATTGATGATACAGAAGAATTAGTTTGTATTGTTACCTCTGCTTTTGGCACCGCGGCTTCTTTTGTATTTCGATTCTGATCTTCTTCAGACACTCGTTGTTTTTCAGTAACAACTTCCTCTGTTGTTTTCTTCACCTTGTCCACCATCTTCTGACTTTCATCAACAATTTCCTCTACAGTCTTTTTCTTCTTCTTTAGGCTAGCATATATCACCTTCCTTATGCCCTCATCTACCTTTTTCCTGTAGTTAGGAATTTCTTCGAGCCCTTTAATCCAAACTCCTACAGTTGGAATTGCAACAACAAGTGCTTCGAAGTCTACCTTTTGAGGATCAACTGTCGGATTTCCTTGAGGATCAACAAAACATTCTTTCTCTTTACTCCATCTGTTTTCTTGTTTTGCTTTTGTGAACGCCTTATACACTTCACTCAAATAAATTTTCGCATGTTGTTCCTCTCGGCTCAGTTTGAACTCAATAACTAACGCCCTTTTCTCTTCCTTTTTGAGATATTTATTCCAGTTAAATCCTTCGTCCTCATGAAATGTCCTAGGTCCAGCGTTATTTTCATGAATCGTCAACATAGCTTGTTTCTTCTCTTTAGATGACCCTTCCTCAATCTGCTTCTTGACGGTTGCTCGTTGTTGTGATGATAGATAGCTTTTTTATAGTAATCTTGAAAAGGATTTACACTATCATCAGCTTGGCGGTTAGTACATTCTTCTTACAGTGTCCCTTCTATTTACACTTGAAACAAGTGACTTTTGCTTTATTAAATCCTAGCTTCATATCGGTACCTTCAAGACACTTTCTTCCAGTGATCTCCATGAACCGTTGAGCCTTCCTGATTACGTTTGCCATACACCAGCGAATATCCCAGAGCTCCATCTCTTCCGGATCTACCTGATCGTAATCTTCCTTTGTCATGTTTGGATTGCCTATCTTCCGTGCGATCAGACCTTCACAAGATTCTAGAACAGAAGCCAAGAAACTCATGTGCTGTCTAGCGAAATCAGTGTTCAGGTTTGGAGAATCTTTCCAGTTCTGACTTGGATTAGAATTCGATGATCCAGAAGATGAATGATATCCAGAATCAAAACTCGGAGATTTGCTCTTTGAAGAATCACCAGCATTGTCAGTACTAAACGTTGTACCTATCTTTTGTGACTGATTATTCTGCAGCATACTTCTTCAGTAATACAAATCAACATTTTGCTAGTAACATGATCTAGTCATTTTGTTTTGTTTTTGTAATTCTAGATCATGAATTTCAAGTTTCTCAATCAAACCATCCAAAGTGATTTCATCAAACTTAGCATGCGGTAATGCCTCAACTAGTTTGTCGATAATTTCTTCCCTTTCCTTCATGATTCCAAACCTCTACAGCTTGATCTTCAAGTGACATTATCTTTCTATCATTTGTCTAACAGTTTCTCCTTTCATGCAACTGAATAAATCAAATTCTTTTTTTCAGTAGAGATATTTTGTTTTTCTGAATATCTTTACCTCCTTTGGCTTTCAGCTTCAATGCTTCCCACATAAACTTGGATGTTTCACCATGTTGAAGTAAAAACAGTATATCCTCTCTAACCGATTGTTGCATTAAAGTTACCATTTTCAATTCATTAGAATGATTTTGTTTATCGATATCTAAAAACTGTTTAATTGTAAGTAATTCATTTTTATCATTCACTGGTTTTTCATATCCAAAAGTCAACATAATCCAACTCTCATAAGCATAAGCCTTCACCTAGTTTTCAAATCTAGTGCTCCACCAATGATAATCTTCTATATTCATTAGTTTCGGTGGTCGTTGATGATTTCAATAAACACTATCATACTTCAAACTATCAGAAATAACATTTGAAACAGTCTTTGTCACAGGTGTTGTTCAGTTGTTGTTTCGGATGTAAATGCATTGTAAAACATGTTGTAGAATTCTTCAGCCATGATTACGTGCAAACACACAATCAAACACTTTGATCAAACTTGAAAAACAAACAATATTGTCTGGATCGTACGAACGCGGAATGCTGTGTTCGTACAAAATGACAATGAAAAAAATCACTCGGTTCGGTGGAGCTTTGGTCCCGAGATGATCGGTCCGGTGATAAGAAATGAGTAGAAGAAGAATCGACATCGAACAGTCACTTATAATCTGGTTTCTATTAATATATGAAAGTTACATACCCGTGAAACCAGTTGGACATCATCTCCCCTCTGGGAACCAAAAGCTTGTCCAACATAAGACCCCAAAGCCCATATATATAGGCACGGTGGCTTCGTACGAACCCATATATGATGCGTTCGTATGAACCGGCTAGTCTTGTGCATCCGTACGAACAGACTATGTCGTCCCTTCGTACGAAGGGACTCCCTTCATACGAAGAGGCTTATACATCACAAAACCTTCAGTTCGTACTTGATTTCACCCTATTCTATACAATATTCAACACACGCTCTATCTAGCCTAATCGCACAGTGGCAAACATAAAAAATATGCACCAACATGATGAACTGTTTTTTGGTGATCCGCTCGAGTTTTCTGCACTAAATGCGGTGCCAATTTTTGAAGATTGGATGTTTGATAATAAGCTTCCACGATAGTACAGATTCACGTTCTGCTGAAGAGTTGAGTTGTTCATCTTGTTCTGCTTTCGAAGTTCCAACTCATGACCTTCAAGTTTTTGAATCAGCTTTTGTATATTCATCTCACCAAAATCTGCACTTTTTTTAAGAACCATGATGTACGTGGGCCAATCATCTTCATTGGGTACAACATCAATGAGCTTGTCGATTATCTCCTCATTATCCTTTTCTATCTAAAGTCTTTTCAACTCAAGTAACAAATGACAGAAACACTCTATCATCTGTCTGACATTTTCACCTTTCAGACAATTGAACAAATCAAATTCTTTCTTTAACAGTGACTTTTTGCTCTTCATCATTTCTGCCCCACCCTCTTATTTACTTTGCAATGCCTCCCACATAGATTTTGATGTTTTTGTGTGTTGAAACAAAGAAAGTATATCATCTCTGACTGATTGTTGCAGAAATGTAATCATTTTTACTTCATTAGAAAAAAGTTGTTTTATCATCTATTGTACACTCCACAATTGGTATTTCTTCTCGACGATCATTTACTGGAGGTTCATATTCAAATGTTAACATTTTCCAAATATCAAAAGCATAAGCTTTAAGCCAATTTTCAAATCGATATTTCCACCCATTATAATCCTCAATGTTCACTAACTTTGGTGGCTTTTGATAAGTTCCGTAAGCATTGTCAATGCTTAGGCTTTCAGATATAACATTTGATACAGTCTTCGGTGCGGATGTTGATGAGGTTGTGAAAGCGTCATAAAACTCGTTGTAGAATTCCGACTCCATGATCACACTCTTTGAACTAATCGAAAAGTACCTGAAAAAATCAACACACGGTCAAATCAATCTTGAAACTATAACAAATAATCTCCTTTCGTACGAACGGGAATGTCGTTTCGTTCGAACTGGTCAAGGTTGACTGGTCAAACAAGATTCTGCACTTTCGTACGAATCGGGACTGCTGGTCCGTGCGGATGTGTCAATTTCTTTAAAAACATATGTTTTGTAGATTCGTCCGAATGGGAATACCAATTCGTACGAATGTGACTTGTACTTCGAACAAACAGTGAACCCTAGGTCGTGTTTTTCATGGTTTTTTCAAGAATTTTCTATGAATTAGTTCAAATTTTGATCTGATTCTTTCCAGGATTGATTAAAACTTGTTTTTGCACAACAGATCCAAAAATCAGTCAATTTTATCCATGAATTCGGCGTTAATTATGCGTTTTAAGTAAAAACAAGATGTGTAGAAGAAAAGTGAGTAGTATGGGTCCCAGTTGGACTTAAAAACTTTCTTTTCTCGTAATATGGCAAATGATTTCAACTGATATGAAAATAGTGTGCAGAAATAGAAATCAAACTTTCAAGAAACAAAAACTACAGAATTTTCAAGTTTATATCACTTTGAAACAAAATGGTTTACAAGGTGATTGTGAGGTTATTAACTAATACAAACGAATACTTGTGAAATTCTGAGGTAAAAGGACAATGGAGTTTTGTAGTATGTATTGAATGCTAGGCTTAACTCATCGTCCTTTGCTGAATAGCTTTCTATTTATAGAAAGTCTTGGGCATGAATAAACATTTGTTTATTCATGCACTTGTCCTACTAAAAGTAGTTTTTTAACATATTCATTGAATCCAATTATGTCAACTTGCTTCGATAATTGTGGTAGGATAGAACTTGTTCAGACAAGTGGTCTTCATCAGAATTTCTGATAACCACTTCATCAGAAATTCTGGTGAACAAATCATCAGAAAGTCCGATGATCAGATTTTACCAGAAACTGATGATATTCATCAGAAATATCATCAGATCCATCAGATTGGTCTTTTCTGATAGCCTTCTCTTGTTCTTGATCAGCTTTTGATTCTTTGAGGAAGATGTATTGTTCTTTTCAAGTGTCCTATCTCGTTTCTTCTTACTGTTTTGATCTTCAGGACATTAGCTTCTTCTATAGATCAGGCTGAGTATCTTTTTCTTCAATACTTACATAAAAAGTTTCCTAACAAGTAGAAAGATGATGAATTTAGATCCAAATCGGCTTGAATCTGCTTGATCTTGCAGGTATCTTGTGTTCTAAGTCCTCAAAACCAATCTCTAAGCTCCAATACCACTTGTGAGGACCGTTTCGGTGCTCCGAATGCTCCGACTAGTTAGTAGATCTTCATATCTCGTGCGGAATTCGAGTAGGAAGTGAACAAACACACAAGTATACCGTTGAACTATCGTTTCTATTGATTGAAAGCGATTACAACGCCGAGAAACAATTTTGGTAGAGCTTCACCTCAAAGTTGCCAAAGTTACAAATTATAAGCCCAACACCCCTATTTATAGGCGGACATGTTCGCACAAACACATCATGGGCGGATGGGCGATTCGCACGAACTGGACCATATGTCCCATTCGTACGAATGTGCCTTTCGTACGAATGGGCCATTTACATTCAAAACCTGTCCATTTCGATATGAAACACAATCTAGTATATACACTAATATACTAAACAAAATAAGACTCAATACATGACGAAAGCTACAGACAAATGCATTCACAAGTTTACACCCACTTTAAATTCTAGAACATGATAAAACTTGAAAGTCGAACACTAATCAAGTGTGGGGATCATATACTTCTATACAACTCGAGGCTACGCTTATTTCCTAGCAAACTAAAGTCGAGATGGACTACACCGCTCATTGTCAAAAAAACATATCCATATGGAGCGGTCGATCTGATAAGTGAAGATGGAGAAACATTCAAGGTAAATGGTCATAGGTTGAAACGCTATATTAAAGGACCTATCAATTTGGACGAGGATGAGAAATTTAATCTCCATCCTATACCTAACGATTGAAATCATAGGTTTATGTCCGGCTGAAGACGCGTAAACTTAGCGCTTCCGGTAGACAAGCCGAGGGTTCGGAAATCATTGCATTTTAAGAATTTGTGATCTAATCATCAAAAATCTAGAAGCCACTATCTTTTCAGTGCTTACGGCCATTAAGCAAGGCCTTACGATCGTAACCTATTAAGTGGGCTCCACCTAGAAACCCGAATCAGTTCACGATACGTTTGTAAACCCTATCTTACGGCCCGCAAGTTTCGAAAGTGCCCTATGATTTCCATAATCTATCAATTGAAAGTATAAACCCTAGTTTTGTCATTCTGCACACTTTTGATAGAAAGAATTCAGACATTCAACAAGGGGTGTTCATCGAATCGAATAAAGAATTTTCGAATTGTTCGAATCGAATTTTTTGAACTTTTTTACCTGGATTCATATTCGATTCGATTAGTATTTGAACCGGATTCGAATAAATTCGATTTAATTTAAATTCACCCTAAACAATAAATTATCTTACTTTCACTTTGTTGATGCATGGAAAGTCTGTTGACTATGTCCACGTGAAGTCTTAGGCCAAGATATGTCAACAAAGGGTCTAAATAGTCAAAATATGTATTTTAGGTTGAAGGTTCGCTTTTATGTACATTTTGTAGGAGGTCCGCTCATAGGGTCTTGTTTAGGTTCGCTTATAGTGTAATCAGGTGGGTTCGCTTTTGTGGCATTGTAGTAGGTCCGCTCATATGGCAGTCCATATGAGCGAACCACTCACTCCTATATATACCTGATGTTGTGTTCATTCGAGCGGACATGTATGTGAGCTTTTGGAACGAAACTCTGTCAAATTTATTTCAGAAAGCAATAAAACAAAGGGAATTGAAAGGACAAGCTGTGTAACTTCACATATACTGATTCCGCCTTTATACGTGAAGATGAACTGTCTCGACTGACTTTTCAGGGTCGGAACACGGTCCAACAAGTGGTATCAGAGCTTAGGACGAGTAGTTCATACTACTACAGCTTGAATCTGCAGAAATCTCTCTTTTCTACTCACTTTCTCTCATACTTTTTCAGTTTAAAGTGGTTCCTACGGTTGAAATTGTCTGAAAACTTAATATAACGTGTAAAACATACAAATAACAAACCCTAGAAAGTTTCAGGACAAAACTCGAATTAAAAATGGTTAAAACTGGGTAAAAACATAGATTCGCTTTTTCGGACATTATTGATAGGTTCGCTCGTAATACAGATCAGGTTCGCTTGAAATAATCAATTTGGTTCGCTTGTTTAGACACTTTCGCTTGAATTTACTTAGCAGATCCGCTCGAACAAACATAATCAGGTCCGCTTGAACGAACCTGATTCACTCTTTTGATCATCAGATCCGCTTATATTGACATTTGAGAGGTTCGCTCGAACGGACAAACTCTGGTTCACTCGAGCAAACAAACTCTGGTTCGCTTATACGAACATTATCTGGTCCACTCATTTGGACTTAACTGATTCGCTCATCTAGACAGTTTTTGGTTCGCTCAAAGGAACCATTACAGATTCGCTTATCAGTCATTTACACAGATAGATTCGCTTTTCTGTCACTATTTTTCAAAATCTTCGAAAATTTTTCTAAGTGTTGATTGATTTTGCAGGTACATTCACAATGGATGATATTTTCTTGAATCCGTTCAGCGACATGTACGCATTCACGGGAAATTCCGGAAACAATGATACGTCTTCAAACAATACGAACGAGAATCCACCAAAAGAAAGGAAGAAGGAAGCTTGGGAATCGGAAAGTGCGTTTGGGACATTCAATAAACCACCAAAGCTTATGGCTATCGAGGAGTACAGCCGATGGTCCAGAAAGTTTGAAGATTGGATGATGGCCTTTGCATTTCCAAGTTGGAAAAGTTTGAAGAACGGATATGAGAACGGAAACAAGAATAGTGAAGCTTTAACATCGAGTGATGAGATTGATTCGTTTGTAGCTGAAAAAAAGTGTGTGGCATTGCTATTCCAATCTGTCCGAGAAGACATCATTTCTTTGATCGACTATTCAAATGCAAAAGATCTGTGGCAAAAGCTTGAAAAGAAATGTCTAGGAAGTACTGAAAAATGTAAAAAATAAAAAGAAACTTCTTAGGAAAGAGTTTGATATGTTTGGTTGCCTCAAGAATGAGTCAGTTTGTAAAATGATAGAAAGGTTCGGTCATCTGAAGCTGGAATTAGCAAGACATGAAATCAAGTATTCTGATGAAGAACTAGTTGACAAACTATTCGATTCATTACCAGACGAGGTGGATTGGAGATATTATGCACTTATGTTGAAAAACACTATTGAGCCTGCAAAGTTGACTCCAGATTTGGTGATTGAGAGACTTGAAAGTCACGAGCTGGAACTGAAGAAAATGTACAAAGTCAATCACTCATCTTACCAGCAGAATTTGGATCTTTATTATCCAAAAAGCATGATGCCAAAAGCAACTTCTCCAAAGACTGCATTTTCAGTTGAGAATATATCTTCAGCAAGCAAAGAAAGTCAAAGCAGTCCAAGCAGCGGAAGTCACAGTGGCTATCACAGTGGATCTTCATCTTCTGCAAATCGTTCTGATGCAAAGTTTTCATGCAACATCGCAATAGATTTGAAGAATGCTCAGAATTTTGATGAGGAGTCGGCTAAACAACAGATGGTATTCTTGGCGTCTGTGTTAGAATCTTATGAAGGGTTGGTGGCTGGTAAGATCGGGAACACAAATCTAACAAAGGAAGCTTATGATCAGATAGATCCCGAAGAAATGGAGCTGATCGACATTCGTTGGGCGATGGCGAGTGCTGTTCGTAGAGCACAACGCTTCATGGAAATTACCGGGAGGAAGACGATAGGTGGTCCGTCTACAAAGTTGGGATTCGATAAATCAAAGGTGACATGCTTCAAGTGTAAGCAGAAAGGTCACTTCAAGCGAGAATGTAGAAATGCGTATGTTGACGAATCGGAGAATCCTTTTAGAGACGATTACTACAAAATGGCGATATATCATCAGAATAAATCCGAGCCGCCTAGATTGAAGCAGGCTAAAGATAACAGAGACAAATCGAGGGCTCTTGCTGTGATTTACGATGATGAGGGGTACGATGGGAGGAAGATGCGGTTGGTTACGTATTTATGGCGAAAAACAATGAACCCATTCCCTGGAAAGATAACCGTACGGAAGAGCAGAAGTATCGGTACAGAAAAATGATTGCTGAAAACAAGATCATTAGATTGTCTGGTGTCTATTCGGAAGCAAAGAGAGCGAAAAGATGGGATCCGGATAGAGAGTGTTACTTGGATCCGTATGGCAATATTGCGATTGACGATAAAACACTCGATATCGAAGCCATCATCAAGGAGTACAAAGAAGAGGATGAGTATTGGCAACATAAATGGTGGGGCACTCCAACCGAGAAAATGTTAGAAGAAGAAAAAGAAAAAGAGAGAAAGAAGAGAAAGAGAAGAAAGAAAAAGAAGAAATCGAGAATTCAAAGAAGGTTGATACAGGCATTATCGATACTACGCAGGAGTTGACAGCAGAGAACCTGGGAAAAATGGCTGACAAAGTGCTGGCTGCGAAAGCACTTGAGGTAGACTCTAACTCTGTGTCTGAGTCAAAGGGCTAGGTCAGTCCAAATTCGTCAACAAATGCGTCAGGTAAAAAGATCGACGGAAATGCTGACTGTAAAAATTGCAACAAAGAATGCAATTTTTGTAGCACTGTCACGTACCTCAACGGTGAGAAAATTAAAAATCTGACAGCGAAGGTCAGAAGTGTTGAGGATCAAATTCTTGGTCGTGACAAAACAGTGAAAGCTTCAACTGAACGGATTAGAGAATTAACTGATCAAATTGAAAAACATAAAATTGATCATGAAAAGGTTAAAAATGAAAATGAAAGGCTAATTCTCGAAAACCGACAAATTTCTGAAAAAATTGAAAAACTCAAAAGCACTGTGAAAGACAGTGATGATCGAAATGGTAAAACTCTTAAAGAAAACGAACATCTAAAAGCAGTGGTAAGAATAAAAGAAGAATCAATTAACAAACAACTGGATGAAATCGCTAAATTAAAATTAAAGTTCAAGAGGCTGAAATTGAGAACGAGCGAATCCAGTTGAAGCTTAATAGTTATAGCTCCGCAAGCTTTGTGTTGCAGCACATTGTTCCCAAACCCATAGGGAAAAACAAAGCTGGCGAAGACGTGTTTTCTGATGGAACCGGCGTGGGTTTTCACAAAGTTCCACCGCCGATTTTGCATAATTACACGAAAAAGGAATCTGGGTTGGTTGAACTTGAGGAAGAAAGTGAAGTTAAACTTCCTGAAAACATTGATGTCACGTTCACATCTTCCAATGACGTTAGTGTCCAAAATGATGTGGTAAAAAGTGTTGTTGAGAAAGTGCTAAAACCGGAAAGTGACACTTCTGAGGAGGATAGGTGTTTCTTGGACAAATACATTCCGAAACAAAAGTCCAAGAACAACTTAAATGAAGAATCAAACCTTGTCATGTACAAGATGATGGGTTCGGATAAGTTGTTTTTGGATTCAGAGTTTCCGATCGAGAATGTCAACATGAATACATTGACAAATGTTTTCAAACTGGTCGAAGTTGAGTTGTCAGCATTGAATAATCTGTGTCAAAAGAAAGGTAAAATGAAGTTTGAGAAAGAAAAGATTTACAACAAGAAATCTGTTAATCCACCGTGTTTTTACAATAACAACAGAAACAACTGGTCGGGTGGTTATCAGGGGAGTAATTCGTATCAGAAAAGAAATTTTTCAAACAAGAAGTTTGTTGAGAAGAAAAGTTTGTGAACAGTTCAAGTTCACTTGCTGATGAGGAGAAACAATTTTTTTCAAAATCTAACAAAGAGTTCTTTGAAAAGAAAGCTTCACAGGCTTAGTTTGAAGGTAAGAGTCGGGTAACTGATACTCGTACGTGTTTTAGATGTGATCAGGTTGGTCACATTGCACGAAAGTGTACATATGTGACGCCTAAGACTGAAGTTGTGAAGGTTCAAAAGAAGAAAGTTGATGTGAAGGGTAAAGCACCGATGGTTGTTGAGAAAGGGGTTGTTGAGAAGAAGAATGTTAAAATTGACAACTTCAAAGTGAAAAATGAACTCGTAAAGAAGTCGGTAACTAAAAATGACATATTTTACAAACGGGTTGCATTAACTCAACAGGTGTGGAAACCTAAAATTGAACCAAAAATTAAGAAGAAAATTTCAACTTCTGAGGTGAAAAAGGCTGAAGAATCAATTACGGTTGATTATGATGCAAATTTTCCACCTCTCAAGGCTGAAAATTTCAAAATTCAAATTGCGAGAGTCAAGGTTACACCTAAGGCTGATGAGGCCTGGGTGGACACCATGTTTGATTAAACAGTTTGAATTGCCGGAGCTTCCTGGATCGCGAAGCATGAATTGGCATCTTTCTTGAAGTTGTTTAAGTGATGATTTGTTATGTGCAGGATCTTCCAAAACTTGTATCCAGATGGATCATGGATAGTGGAGCGTCAAGACATATGACAGGGAAGACTGCATTGCTGTATGATGTGAGAAACATTAACGGTGGTTACGTAGGTTTTGCGGGTAATCAAGGAGGAAAGATCATAGGTGAAGGAACGTTATCGAATGGCATCGTAACGTTTGAAAGAGTTAACTACATTGCTGAGCTGGAGAACAACCTGCTGAGTATCTCCCAGATCTGTGACAGGATGTATACTACTCATTTCACTGATAAAGAATGTTTGATCTTGAAACCGGGATTTTTGATACCTGAGGAATGGATCATCATGAGGGCACCAAGAGTCAATGATCTGTACGTGTTGGACATGAGCGTAGCTACTACAACCACGGGTCAGGCTCATTGTTTTGTGTCCAGAGCAACGGAAAAAGAGTCAAGATTGTGGCACCGAAAGATGGGGCATATTCACCTAAGGAAAATGAATCATTTGGTGCATAACGATTTGGTCACAGGAGTGCATGTCAAAGGTTTTCATCTGGAAGGGGAGTGCATAAGTTGTGTCAAAGGCAAACAGAAGAAAAAGTCACACCCTACAAAGCAAGTCAATTCAGTTTCAAGACCTTTGGAAAGACTTCACATGGATTTATTTGGTCCGGTGAACGTCAAGAGTATTACAGGGGATTACTATTGTTTGGTCGTAACTGATGATTATTCCAGATTTTCGTGGGTTTCATTCTTGAAATCGAAAGACGAAACGTTTGACAGCTTAATGGCGTTGTTTAAAAGAATTGAGAATTTGTACTAGAGGCCTATCTGTAGGATTCGAAGTGATAACGGTACTGAATTCAAAAATAGTAAGATGGAAGAATTTTGTGATGAAAGAGGTATACTGCATGAGTTTAGTGCTCCGTACACTCCACAGCAGAATGGAGTAGTAGAACGCAAAAACCGGACGCTAATCGAGACAGACAGAACAATGCTCGCAGACTCTAAGTTACCAATTAATTTCTAGGCTGAAGCTGTTTTTGCTGCATGCTATACTCTCAACAGAGTTCTTACTGTCAAGAAGTTCAACAAGACGTGTTTTGAGCTAATCAATAACCGCAAGCCGAATTTGAAGTATCTAGAACCGTTCGGGTCTCCCTGTACGGTGATAGATCCTAATGGAAAGTTTGGTCCGAAGAGCATTGAGGGTATCTTTGTTGGCTATTCAAGTCCTACACGACGTGTCTTCGTTCCAAGTGAAAAGCGGATTATTGAAGCTGCAAATGTTGAATGTCAAGGTTACACTATGCCGCCACAGAATCCTGGTGATTCATGGCGTTATCATTATGACAAACTTTGAGATTCGTTTGACATGAGAGAAGAATCAGAGGAAGAAGAAGATTTCTTTAATGAGCTGGATATTTTGCGAGAGTATGAGTCGCAGCTCAGGTTCCCAGCGGAGTATTATGGAAGACCTCGGGAAACTTCAAATGACGATGAAGCAGGTCCTAGTAATGCTGGTGAACATGATGATGAAGTTGCTCCTGGTAATCAGTCGGAGATTAATGATGATCAAGAAGCTGATAACATGCCAGTATTTGACCATGGTGATTCAGATCTTGAGGGGGAGCAGATCCAGATATCAAGTCAAACAAACCAAGTTGGTGAACAAGATGCAGATCAACATGTTACTAATCTGGAGGGAAATGTAGATGTTCCAAGCGAAGTGGTGCCGCAAACTCTTTCCTATCATCCAGAGGAGTTGATCATAGGAGAATTGCAATCGGGCGTTCGGACGAGATGTCAAATTGACCAGGGCCTTACATGTTTTTATTCTACAGTAGCACCTTTACAAACTGAATTTTCATTAAGTTGTTTCATTTCGCAGGTCGAACCGCGAACTTACAAAGAGGCGCTTACTGAAGACTCTTGGGTCATAGCAATGCAAGAAGAGTTAAGTCAGTTTGAAAAGTTGGGAGTGTGGAAGTTAGTGGATTTGCCGGAAGGTCAAAGGAAAATCAATACAAAATGGGTTTTCAAATGTAAGAGGGACGACAAAGGAGTGGTTGTAAGGAACAAAGCTCGACTCGTTGTTCAGGGCTTTAGTCAACAGGAGGGGATTGATTTTACAGAAGTCTATGCTCCTGTAGCACGACTAGAGGCAATCAGAATTTTCCTAGCATTTGCGTCTTGGAAGAATTTCAAAGTATATCAGTTGGATGTAAAGTCAGCGTTTCTTTATGGGAAGGTCAAAGAGGAGGTTTATGTTGGTCACCCGCCGGGCTTCACTGACCCAATCCACAAAAACAAAGTTTATCTGCTGGACAAAGCGTTGTATGGTCTACATCAGGCACCGAGAGCCTGGTACGAGACTTTGTCTCAACACCTACTCGCTAACCAGTTCATACGTGGAAAAGTGGATGCCACCCTCTTCACTAAAGTCGTTGATGGTCATCTTCTGATTGTACAAATTTATGTGGACGATATAATTTTTGGGTCAACAAATGAGAAATTGTGCAAAGATTTCGAACAGGTGATGAAGCAGAAATTCGAAATGTCATCAATGGGGGAGATGAAATTCTTTCTGGGTTTACAAGTTGAACAACTACCTGAGGGAATTTTCATTCATCAAACGAAGTACGTGCATGATATTCTAGAGAAATTTGGAATGTCAAGTTCTACTACAGCTGCTACCCCACTTGCGACTAATCATGGGATTCACCCAGATCTCACCGGAGACAGGGCTGATGAAACGTTCTATCGTTCCATGATAGGTTCTTTGATGTATCTGACTGCTTCACGTCCTGATATCATGTACCCAACGTGCCTCGCAGCAAGATATCAATCTAACCCGAGAGCTTCTCACATGATCATTGTTAAGAGGATATTCCGTTACTTGAAAGGAACACCTACATTGGGGTTGTGGTATCCTAGAAAAGGCGAATTTATGCTCGAAGGGTATTCCGATTCGGATTTCGGAAGCTGCAAAGTTAACACGAAATCAACGACTGCAGGATGCTAGTTCTTTGGACCTGGATTGGTCACTTGGCAGTGTAAGAAACAAACGTCTGTGGCGCTATCTACATGTGAAGCGGAGTATGTTTCTGCTAGCAGTTGCTGCTCTCAGATCTTGTGGATACAGCAACAGATACGCGACTACGGTTTGCAGTTTCTTAACACACCTCTGTTTGTTGATAATGAGGCCGTGATAAATATAACTAAAAATCCAGTACATCATGCTAAAACTAAACACATAGAGATTCGTCATCACTTTATTCGAGATTGTTTCGAGAAAAAGTTGATACGAATTGAGAAAATCCACACTGACGAACAAAAAGCTGATTTGCATACCAAAGCTTTTGATAAACATCGGTTTCAATATCTGTTAAAACTTAATGGTATGAAATTGCTTTCGGTGTCGGATGGAATTGTGAGCGTAGATGAGTGTATTGTTGCGGATGAAGACGAGAAACAATCTGCAATGGTTTGTCGATTTTTTACATGTTTTGGTATTTAGGGGGAGAGATAGTTGTAAATAGTTGTATATAGTCTATTTGTCAGAAAATACAAAAACAAGTAAAAAAATGCAAAAATACAAAAACATGATAAAATTGAAAAAGAGCTTGTGTATATAGGGAAAATGATAGTACATCGGCTAGACAATTACAGTATGCTAAAGATTTGTAAAGTTTTAATGAGTTAAACAGTCTCACTGATGATGTGTCGATAGGTTTTCACACATTTAGTAAATTTATTTGGGATATAAACCTAAAATTTCAAACTTATGAAATTCGTGGGGAACACTACTTGGATATATAGGTAACCCCTGAAATCTCGTTTGAAAGGTCCCATATTCTGAGATACTAGGTCTTTATACTCAGTGATATCTAGGGTATTATTCCGGGACTTCTGCTGTATGGAAGTACTGACCTAGTCCCCGAATAATACTTTCTGCAAATGCTTAAAATATAGCATCGCCCTCAGCAAGCTGATGAAACAATAAAATTGATAGTCGCTGTTGTTGTAACTAAAAGATCCTCTAAAGGGGACACACCGAAAAGTCGAAGCCGTCATCTCTCTGCGTATACGGAAGTATCGACCTGAGCTCTCACGACCCTCGCATTTAACCCCTAACAGATATCATTGTAGTATACTCACCTGTAAGACTGAATATCTGGGATTCTGGATACGGGAGTATATTCAAGAGGTGGGACACATGAATTGAGCTAAGTTTCTAAGACACATAAATCGTATCCTGAATAGATTGAAATTCTGTGTGAAAATTTAAGTTGGATCAGTATATCGACAATCGAGGTGAATTGTTTAAGTCTGAGTATGCAATGTAGCTTAACGGTACTAGTAATTTGTCTGAAAAGCTGATATGATTCCCTGACATGCTCGCCAAAAATAAGTTTGTAAATAGTTTACTTTCTACAATTTAAGTTTTCTGTATTTCATTACATAGTTTAGATCATCTTAAAATCCAAAAAGATTTTACATTTCTGCTTTATTTTTGACAAACCAAAGTAGATAGTTGATTGTTGGATTCTCAGAGACTGACGCAGATGCAGGAGATTCTGATCTGAAGAATGAGGAGAGCTTACTTTGTTGGAAGTTTGATTGTTTTCAAAGTCAAAAACAAGTTCGTTAACTTGATACTTGTTATTTTCATAAAAAGTTGAAAATGATTTTACTAAATCAGTTTGATTCGTCAAAAGATCAACCAGGGTCATTAAATTGAACTTGGTAGATTAATCAAGTGATCAGGGTCATTAACTTGAACTTGAAGACTTGAGTGGATTTCTAAAAACTGATTGAATTTGTGTTTATTGTTAGAAAAGATAGATCGTAATGTTATTGGTTGAGTAACAGGTTTGGAGACTTCATTATTCCCAACGGGAGCTAATTGTCAAAGATTGAACCAGATATCTCAGATCCCAGCATATTGAGAGGGGGAGTCTGTGAAAGGGGAAGTCTGGATTAACAGCTAAAAGGGAAGTCTGAAGTTAGAGCTAGGTGGTAATCCTGAAACCTGTGAAGATAAAGTGGTTATGAAGAAAAGACAAAGTTGGAGAAAAGACCAAGACTCAGGAGCTGGAGACTGCTGAAGACTACGTCAACATCCAAGGGGGAGTCTGTTGATGCATGGAATGTCTGTTGACTACGTCTACGTGAAGTCTTAGGTCAAGATAGGTCAACAGAGGGTCTAAATAGTCAAAATATGTATTTTAGGTTGAAGGTTCGCTTTTATGTACATGTTGTAGGAGGTCCGCTCATAGGGTCTTGTTTAGGTTCGCTTATAGTGTAATCAGGTGGGTTCGCTTTTGTGGCATTGTAGTAGGTCCGCTCATATGGCAGTCCATATGAGCGAACCACTCACCCCTATATATACCTGATGTTGTGTTCATTCGAGCGGACATGTATGTGAGCTTTTGGAACGAAACTCTGTCAAATTTATTTCAGAAAGCAATAAAACAAAGGGAATTGAAAGGACAAGCTGTGTAACTTCACATATACTGATTCCGCCTTTATACGTGAAGATGGACTGTCTCGACTGACTTTTCAGGGTCGGAACATGGTCCAACACACTTTTTTAAAACTACTACAAACTAATTATTTTAACATAAAATATAATAATCTGCAAAATAAATCAACTATCAATAAGTCAAAACACCAAAATTTAGAAGATAAGTTGGTTACTAGTAGCGATTTAAGTTAGGTAAAAATTTAGAAATAAGTAGTATGGACTATTTATCAGTAGGTTTGGTAATGTTATGAATAATAAACTTATCACGTATATATATGTTTATGTGTTTATATACATATGATTAAAAAATACATATGATTTGAATTCAAATTTCGAATCGAATCAAATTGAAAATCAAAAATTCGTATTCGATTCGAATTCAATTACTGAACTCGAATACGAATCATCCCGAATTCAAACCTTATTTATCGAATTCGAATTGAGTCAAATTTCAAATTTTTTGAATCTGAATCGAATTATGAACACCCTACATTGAACAAAACAATGGTGAGTATCGAAGAACTGAAGGTATACTCTTGTTCTATTTGTGCTAATCCAAAGGTTTAGGTGTACAATAATAATCTCCCTAATTTAAGGACTGAACTGAGGAACATGCAAAGACAATGGGTGACTATCACATGCATGTAATAAGGAGGATAATAGAAGTTGAGAGAAGTCTCAAAGACTTGAGGACTGACATTCAGGAAATATTGTTTGGCATACCACCACAGGAGCCTATCGAGACACCAAAGCCTAAGGCTCCTGAACCGACTTTTGTGCCTATGGGGTGTGGGTATTTGCCATATAAGCCTCACCCTCCCACACCACCTCCATTTTTTTCCTGTGAAGTCTGTTACTCCCCCTCAGGATGGGTTTTCTAAGCCTTATCAGAATTCGCCTATTTATATGAAGGCCACTTCAATTTGTGAGGTGGGAGAGTCATTTAAGAAGCCAGAGTCACTTATTAACCCTCTTATACATATAGGAGTTTTTAGAAAGATGGGGTAGGTCATTGATGTGGATGCTAATTTAGAGAAAGAGGAAGAAGAAGACCCGGAAGAAGATCTTGAGTATGTTCTGTGTTCTGATCAAGAGGAGGAAGATCCAAGAGAGGGCTATAAGTACACTGAGTGATATGATGATTTAAGTTCTCATGAGTTTTGTTTTGTTGGCATGGACCTTAGTTTGTTTTGTTTTGTTTCATTTTTCATTTAGTACTTTGTTTGGCGTGTTTTGTTTAAATTGATGTGTACCTTGAATAAATTGTTCTTTTGATAACCCTATTTTCGCCAATCTTGTTGCATACAAAGATATCTTTTGAGTTTCTTAGTAGGTTTGGGTTAGTTAAGAAAACCAAGAAGCGGTTTGTGCGAGACAGTGCAGAATTTTCAAGATGTTGTTTCTCATTTTACAATAACATAGAAGTCCAATTTCTTTACCATTGCTTTTGTTTTTATTTTGTACATTGGGGATATTGTACATCTTAAGTGTGGAGATGGGGAATTGTCACTTAGAAATGCTAAAATTAGAAAGTTTTTGAAACTTCTATTAACTTTTACATTGTAAGTCATAAAATGTAAAACGTGAGACAATGCGATGGTTTGAGTCATGTACTTTCGAGCTTGATTTCGATTTGTAAGTTTTAGGATAGAGTTTTCTAATAAAAATTGATTTTTTTAAATGTGTAAAAGAAATGCCATAGTTAGTGAAGAAAGCTTAATAGGTATTTGTTTAGTGCATATCGGCAACCCTATAATCCTTCCGTTTAGGTGAATGTTAAGCCTTTGTATATATTTTTCGTTTGTTGAGAGATACTAGTATAGCTTTTCATTGTAGAACTTGTGCATGTTATGCAATTTGCTAGTTGATACAGTAATTACTATACAGATGTGATTAAGGGAAATGTAGGCCATTTTAAGAGCCCTTGTTTACCCTTCTTCATTTCATATGCCTACCTTTGATATTTTTCGTTAGAAGCCATGTCAAGCCTTAAACCTTTTCATTTGTTTACCCTATGGTTGAAGCCAATATTACCCTTTGTTATCCTATTCGTTTCATTACCCTTTGAAGTATGACTCAACGAAGAAGAAAAAGATGGTACTCAAGATATTTGACGAAAGTTCCTCTAGATATATATTTAGAAACCCTAATCTCTTGCAAGACGACTCTATGAACGAAACAAAACATCCAATTAGGGTTTAAAACGTTAGGTTTAAATAAATGAAACAAATCTTGTGTATTCAAAACATCAATCGAATAAAATAACAGCGGCTTCATCAAATCAAACCTGAGCAACACACCTGTAACCCTAATCTACCTCCAATCGACTAGCCTAGATAAAGCATCTGAACACAAAAGGTAACTCACTATTAATGTTATATTGGGTTAAGACATTAATAAGTAGTGTAAGAGGTTTAGAAAACTTTAAACAAATAAAGCAATTAATGTAGATGTGTTACAATTTTAATACAGTAAATTTTATAGTAGATAAAGTAACTTTTAAATATTTAGTTATTATATATGGAAGGGGATGGTTCAAATGAAAACCACTTTTATCGTGAAAACTCGAAAACTAACTAAAAAAGCCTAAAAAACACACAAATTTTTTTTTTCAATTTTTTATTAAAAATCGCTAGTTTTTTTATATAAAAAAAACTTTTTTTCAAAAAAAAATATATATATATTTTTTGTAGTGCACATGTGTAGGACACATACACATATGTACTATTACACATATGCACTACAAATTTTCATTTCTTTTTTTTGAAAAAAAAGTTTTTTTCATATACCTAAAATAGCGAAAATTGGTATGCAAAAAAAAAATTTGGTATGTTTTTTGGCTTTTTTAATTTATTTTCGAGTTTTCGCGATAACTAATGGTTTTCATTTTAACTTTCCCCAACCTAACATTTATTTCGGTGTATTCACTACTAGAAAATCTGAAATTTCTTACACCAGTTTTCGTAGGAAATGCGTTACAAAACAGGCTTTCCCACACATTTGTGACAAATACATGATGTAGGAAATTTGTCACAAATGTGTTTGAATCTGTGACAAAAATAATTGTGTAAGAAATTTCCGTAGGAAATTATGCACTTTTCTAGTAGTGATTCTAGACTACGCCTTTACTTATTTTGATCGAATATATGGTATATATTTTTTATTTCTGTGTATTAAAGTTGTGTATGGTGGAAGGTTATGTGTCATTATCAAGGACAAATAACCTGGTTGGTGTTGTTTCCCTTGTGCCATACACGTGGTGTAGGATTGTTTGGCTTCTCTTTGTTATCTTCTATATTTAAGTTTGAGTTAATTATGTTGGTTTGTTATTTTTTCAAATTTAGTCCCCATTTTTTTTTTTTCAAAATAGCATATTTGTTTTCTGTGGTTTACTTGTTTTTTTCAAAATAGCATATTTGAATCAGTTGTGTTGCTCGTTTTGCTTCACGGGCCCCGCTGATTTGAGTTTGGGGGTTAAACTTAAGTGGGTCAAGAAGAGAGTTAGGGAATGGGTGTCAAATTTTAAAGAGCAACAAAGGGGCCAGTACACTGAAATTCTGAACAAGCTGGAAGCATTAGATATTGTGGCCGAGACTAGAGATTTGACGGAGGTGGAACTCGTGACCAGAACTGAATGTAAGAAATACGTCTTGGAGGCCGATAGGTTAAAGATAATGGATCTGAAACAAAAATCACGTGTTAGGTGGGCAGTCGACGGAGATGAAAACTCGGCGTATTTTCATGGGGTTGTGAATGCGAATACCTCTAATAACCGGATTAGCGGCCTACGTATAGAAGGAGAATGGGTTAACAACCCATTTATTATCAAAGACTTTGTGGCGGCCTTCTTTGGGGAAAGGTTCGCTGAACCGATGGTGGAAAGGCCACAGTTAGTGTGCCCGAATCTGGCACAACTTTCTGGGTCGGAGGCTGAGACCTTGGTCGGTCCGTTTTTGGTGGAGGAAATTAAAAGGGCAGTGTGGGATTGTCATGGAGATAGGGCGCCGGGGCCCGATGGGCTCAATTTTAGTTTTATCAAAAGATGCTGGGATGGATTTCAACAGGATTTTGTTAATTTATTCAATGAATTCTACCAGAAAGCGTCGATAAACAATGCGTGTACATCCTCTTTCTTGGCTTTGATTCCCAAATGCAATGATCCGAGTGGTTTGACTGATTTTAGGCCCATTAGTCTTATTGGTTGTATCAATAAGGTCATCTCTAAGGTCTTAGTTAATAGACTGAAGGTTGTGATCCATAAGCTCATCTCTGAAGAACAGACGGCCTTCCTCTCGAATCGTAGTATTCTA